>NC_056001.1:102255052-102555052 GCF_018446385.1 Zingiber officinale | reverse complement strand
GCATTTTAATAGCTAAGTTAAATGCCATAGAAGCATTTTTAAATAGCATATTTAGTCTTGCTTCAGTTTATATGGGACTACGGTCCAATGGGTGGGCTCCCATAGTCGCCTCTAGGTTCAGATAACCTAGCTCTAGGTTCAGATAACCTAGTAAGAGCAAGGTAAGATAAATTAGCTATGAATAAGTATTTTACTTTATCAGTGGCACTGTACTGGACTCCTAGTTGTCCTTGGGTTGGGCTCCCATAGTCATCCCTAGGTTTAGATAACCTAGTAAACCCTACTGGATTCGGGGCTAGCTACCTCGGGTCTAGTTAGGGATGCGCGCATAGCAAGTACAGTTGTCGGACCCATCAGCAGCATGATTATTACTTTTACCTATTATGAAAATAATTTTCAAAACCTTACAAATCATATATATGAATACAGTTCAACTTCAGCATTAACCTAACATAAGTTTTATCTTAGCTTATGTATCGATTTAGTTTCCTTGATGATACAACAATTAGTTTTATGTTCAGTATTTGATTTCCATGACTTACATATCCATATGCCATGTTTTTAGCATCTTCAATATGATCATCAGCATGAGTTTCAAATAACATCTTTTAAAAGCATGATTTCATTGAATGCATGTTTTGTGAGGTAGATGGTTCTTACTAAGCTCCCAAGCTTATAGTTTCCTTTCCCTTATACTGCAGATAAAGGTAAAGGGAAGATGGATTAGCGGAGGCTGGAGGACAATGTGATAAGATGTGTGTGAGAAGGAACTTGGAATAAAGACCCTTGGAGACTAACAAGTTTAAAAGGATTCGAACTCCTTATATTTTATTTTCCGCACCTTTTGAATGTCTAAATGTTATGAATCGGGAAAGCATGCACTATATTATTGTAACAACCACCCTTTTTACTACTACAACACTCTAAGGATGACCGTTACTTAACTACTAACTCTACTTAACCGGTATGATTAAAAATCCCATGGAAACCCTACCGAAAAATTTCGGCAGAATCTCCCTTGTACCGGTGACCATAAACCAAGATACAAGCATAGTATACATCAGCCACAGGCGGCTGGAATATTTATCAAACACCCACGCAGTTAAATAAGTATCAAACACACAAATATCTACTTACTAAACTGAACTCATCCTACATGCAATCTAAACAGGATAATCTCAAATGACATGAACTTAAAATACAACTCAAATGTTTACAATAACTAAAATGCGGAAACTAAAATTAAAACTTCTTTCCTAGTCCCAAGGCTTCCATAGTCCTGGCATCACACATCCTTCGAACACCTCCTTGTCGCCTTCCTTTCTATATCTTTTTCTTTCCTGTATCTGCAGTAAGAGGAAGTGTAGTCTATAAGCAAAATTTGCTTAGTAAGCGCTATCTAACTCACAAAATCTCGATATGCATGAGGATATACTGAAATCTAAAACTGAATGCTCAAAAGGAAATCTACTCATGCTCATCTACTAGTGAAAGAAACATACTGAAAGGCTAACATGTAAAGTAAATCTATACAATCATGCTAGCATAAAGGACTAAACTTACTGAATTCTAAACACCTTCTGAATCTTATTTCACTTGCTTAAAGACTTATTCTTTAATACTTTATACTTATGTAAAACTTGCTTTACTTGTTCAAAAACTTATACTTATAATACTTCAAAATAATAATCAACTTCTTCTTGGGCCCGGCAACTGTGCTTTTACTTTTGTAACAACCTGACCCATTCGGCGGCCCATTTGGCGACCCTATGGTCGTCAACCGTCGACCGTCGGTCGAGCCGTTACTACTAGGTTATCTAAGCTTAGGGACGACTATGGGAGCCCAGCCCAAGGACAGAGAGTCCAACACAGTGCCACTGATAATAGTAAAATACTTGTTATCTTTTAATACTTCTATATAATGTCTCGGCATTTTCTTTAGCACCTTGTGTGCCAAAATCCCTAAAGTCTTGACTTTGGGATCTACTTAAGGCCTTGACTTTTTTCTTTCTTTTCTTTATCTTTCTTATACTTGTTAATACTTCTAATAATAGAATGTCTCATACAAAACTGCACTAAAATGCTTATTAACATTGCACTGAAATGCTTAACAGAATTTTATGAAAATACTTAATGAAACTGTACTGAAATGCTCAATAAAACTGCATACTATGCTAAACAAAATTCTGCATATTTAGCTAACAGAAATCTGCATACTGTGCTAACAAAACTGCACTATAAGCCTAACGAAACTGCACTTAAATGTTAACTAAAATCTGCACTTGAAATTCTTAATAAAATCTGCTCTACTTAACAAAATCTGCACTGCTCTTCTTAATAAAAATCTGCACTGCTCTTCTTAATAAAAATCTAGATGCTACATTCAAGCTAAACAACTTTCGACCGAATTCTCCTAAGACTAGGCTGTTCATGTCCGATTAATTGCAAATCAGCTAAAGACCTACAATTAATGTGAAATTTAAGATCTCATACCCACATCAATTGAAAGATTCAGAGAAGACTTCATACAGATTATTCTCATGGTATCACTTAACAGTTCATTTAAAATTCAAATAACATTAGGAAACTATGGAATAACAATTTCTAAGACATTGCAAAATTCCCATCTCTATGAATAAATCACAATTCAATCACAGATCCTCCCATTTGCATCAACTATCAACACGAGATGCAAATGCAAAAACAAAAACAGAATCTTAAAACCTGCTCACCAACCTACTCTACTATCAAGTTATTTATCAACACATATGTAGCAACCTCAACACCATTTCAAACAACTCTATCATCAAAGCATGTACCATTACTAATGCATCAATTCAACTCCATTATCCAGATGTATATCAAGGACCACATAGAAGGGCAGCAATACGAATCTAGTAAGTTCCACTGCCAAGTTCGCCTTCATCCTTATAACTCATGAACAATCCACAGGAAGGGAGGCAGGCTACCCCACTACATCACTACTGAACCTCACTGTTACAAAACTGGAATCACCAAACTACCTAGCTTAATTTAGCACACATTGGAAAACATCAGCAACAAGATGTAGTATCAAATCCGGATTCTACTACAAACTGTCTAGCTTAAGCTATCACACATTGGAAAGAAAAGCATCAACAACCAAAACCCCTTAAAGCATGCTTCGAAATCCAAAAGGAAACAAGAATCCGAAACCTCAACATATGGCAGAAAATAAAGGAAAACCCGGAACTACTCTTACCGCAGGTGAGTAAGCAACTTACCTCGCTGTTCTTGGACTTACAACCGAAAGGGAAGGCTCTAGGGTTTCGGGTAGCTCGACCTTCGGCTCCTCCTCGTGCCCACAACCTCTCCTCGACGAGAGGATCTCAACGGTGTGAAGAGCTCTTGGAGAAAAGTGCTCGCCGGCCGCCGGAGACGAAGCCCTAGCCGCGGCTTCGTTTCTGCCCGAGAGGAATCGCCGACGCCGCGTGAGGAGAAGAGGTGAGAAAGAAATTAGGTTTCGAGAAACCTAAATCCTCTCTTTATAACTAGGGTTTTTTTTTTATTATCAACTATAGCTTATATATTTGTCGCTGCCTATTTAATTAGCAACGATCGCTAGCCCAGTTGGTCCGTTGGGCTTTGCTTAAAGCCATAGGTTTGGGCATCGATTCTTGGCCGCGCCCCTTTTTCTCCGATTTATTTTAAACGTTACATCTACTGCATATATATATTTTGCTCCATATAAAATTAACAAAAATCGTGTAGCTCAGCTGGTTGGGTTTGTTTTGCTCGAAGTCACAGATTGCAGGTTCAAATCCTGGCTTCAACATATTTCTTTACTTTTTTTTAAAAATTTCTTCCTCTAGGTAAAAATACCAAACGAACTCTAAAAATTGTATAAAAATACTCTAAAAATTTATAAAAATCTCTAGAATATTTTAAAAGTATTTCCAAATATTTTTATGGACTTTTAGAACTCTAAATCATGAAATTTGGGGTGTTACAATTATGCCTAGACTTCTAGCTACCTTGATGTTAGTCGGTAAGTTATGAATCATGTCATGCTTAGTGATATTACAATGGTCATTGGTTGATACACTCGTGTTGTACACGAAGTAACTGAAATGCAGTAGAAATCAGAGCTCCAATCGATCAGCCGATCGATTGGAGGGTCCCCAATCGATCAGCCGATCGATTGGCAAGTGATCTGCCGCGTACAGAGAGCTGATGAATCGATCAGCTGATTGATCAGCCATGGATCGATCAACCGATAGATCGGGAATTTAATTTCCGTGAACAGAGAGACTCTGAATCGATTATCGGATCGATTGGCCATGCTGGATCGATCAGCCGATCGATTCAGAATTGACCTCCGTGCATAGTAGCACGTTGAATCGATCAGTGGATCGATCAAGGAGCTCCAATCGATCAGCCGATCGATTGGAAAGTCTGATTTCAGCACCTTGATCAAATAGAAAGTTTAGGTTCCCTTCTTTACCATATGTACAACAATAAAAGTGTATTTCGAATATAAATTTCAGATTTTATAGCAATTAGTAGAAATTTTGAATTAGTGCAGCTTCCCGCACACCATAGTTAGATAATGTAAGTAACCCCCGACCTTACAGCTTAGTCAGTAGAAGGCGGGGCGTTACAGTAGTTGAGTAGGATTTTTGACTTGGTTTTTCCTTATAGTTATATTTGTTTAATTTTACTATTTAACTACGTGGATGCTTGCTTATCGTGTGGTATGTTATTATATATATTGTTCCGGCCGTGTTGGCCGAGGTATCTGGATGATGTAGAAAGTTTCAGATTGTTATCCATACAGGGGAGATGCTATCGAAATTTCTTCTGGCAGAGACTCCTCCGGGGCGTGACATCTCTAAGGATCTAGAAGTAAGTACCTTAGAAGAATTATTTTAAACATTTGAGGTTCATGAAACAAGATGTATAGATTTGAAGGAGCCAAAGCACAACATTGTCCTAAAAGCAAAAGTGGACAAACCTGACTCTGAATCTTCTCTCTCGATGATGAAATGGCGTTCATGGTAAGGAGATTTAAAAAGTTATTTAAAACTAATAAATTTAATCAAGTGTAGGATAAAAGAAGAAGAAGAAAGATAAGATGCTACCACTACAATGAAGAAGGGCACGTGAAAGATAACTACCCTAAATTGAAGAGCAAGGATAAGAGTAAGGACAAAAGACCAGTCCAAACAAAGCATCAAAAATCTAAAGGCAACGTGGGACGAAACGTCATCAGAATCGGAGATCGAAGCCATTGCCGGACTTGCACTAATGGCAAGTCACCAAGAAGAAGAAGATGAAGCAAGCTCATCCTCAATGAGCATCGAGAGCATTGATGAAGGGGGAGCATCGTCAGAGGAAAGTAGCACTACAGGGGGAGCATCAGAAATCGATAAAATAAGTCAGAAACAGTCCCTACCTCCTGACCAATTATTTAAATTTATAAAAATACTGTCGAAGAGTTTCTGCAAATTAGAGATAGAAAATAAAAATTTATTAAAAGAAAATGAAGAATTAAAATTATCCTTAGCAACATCTTGTCGACTAGAAGATTTCGACAAGATAGAAATAGAAAAATGAAAAATTGAAAGAAGAAGTTAAAAATAATGCATACTTACAAGTTAGAAAGTATAATGAACGAAATTGACATTTTAGATACCATAAGGGTCAAATTAGAAGAATATCATAGATATATATCCTTAAGAAAATTTTAATTAACCCAGTTGGAAGGAATCTATTTTGGGTACCAAAGTCATGTTTAAATTAAAATTATCGTTTTGTATATATTTTTTAAAATTTCTAAAAGTTAGACCTGGGGCTTTCAAAAAGAAAATTTAATATTTAATTTCTTTAAGAGACTTTGTCTAGAAGTGGTTGTTTTTTCAATAACCAAGAATGCTAGTACCTCGCCACAGCTTGGAAGTCAATTACTGAAATAAATATTTAATTGACTAACTATTAAAAAAATTTAACTGTTATAAAATTATCTAATACTTTCACATAATATTTTTTTTTCAAGAAATAAAATTTCATTACTCATATGTTAAATTGGTCTTACAATGCTATTTTCTACTAAATTTATTTTTCTGAGAAGCTTTATCGTTTTCTCTATCTAAAAGAATCTTTCAAAACTTATTATTTTTTTTTTCTAAAAATGGTTTATAAATTAAAAAAATCTAGATTTTCAAAACTTAAAACTTTTTGATTTTATTCCTTAGACTTTGCATAGAGTATCTCATTTTAATGTGATCAAAGGGGGAGAATTAGAGGTTAAGTCTAAGGGAAGGGTATATATATATATATATTTGATTTTTGCACATGTTTTTCTTATATGCAAAATATGTACTTGCTATTTTTGTTACTATTTGTTTCTTGGTTTACCCTAACTTAACTTGGGTTGATCCACATTAAAAGGGGAGAGATTGTAAGTACCCCTTGATGATTTTGATGCGATCAACCAAGCCAAGTTAGGTTCTATTATTATTTTGATATCTTGTGTCTAAGTGTGTAGGAACTTAGGAGCACAGGAAGTCTAGCGAAAGACGCAGCTAGCGAGAAGGACAACACGGGAGAGAGCCGATGGGCTCGGTGTGCTCGAGTGATAAGGCATTGCGTAAGAGTAGGCTGGTGGACGAGAAGGAGACGTACGACATTTCTGAGGGACGAGAAGTCGGAGCGGAAGACTGCTCGAAGGCCGGAAAATGGGTTTGGGTGGGTCTTATTTCAGATGGCCTAAATCACCCAAGCAAGTAGAGCTAGAGCGAAAGATCCAGACCCAAGCCAGCGGAACCGGAGCAGAAGACCCAGACCAAAAAGTCAACAGGGTATTGACTTTTGGGTCTGGGCGCCTGGACTCCGGGCCTCGGTACCCTTCTGATTGCCAGAACCAGAAGTTTATCGGAACACAACATGGTGCATTCTGTTACGATGGGGCTAAAATTTTATCCCCCTCTAGGCGCCTGAAACCTTTCCAAGTGCCCCGACTAGGGCTATAAATATAGCCCTGATCCCAGTAGCTTAGAACAACACTTATAAATGCTTCTCTTTCGTTCTACTACTTGTTTGTGAGCCATCAACGCTGTAAGAGGCTTTTCCGCCTGAAGGAGACTTTAATATAGTAAGCTTCAACTGCCTTGGATTAACAATCATCTGATTGTAAACCAAGTAACTTCTTTTGTGCCTTGTTTCTTTCTTTAATTAATTAGTTTCTATTATTTTTATATAGGGTCATTTGTTGGTGCGGGAAGCATCCGATGATCGAACTTGGGTTTTGATTATGTCAAAGGGTCCAAAGCTAAGTTGTCTTGTGATCTGACAAGTTTGAATGAGATTGCAAGAAAGTCCTAAGTGTTCTTAGGAAAAAGTTCTAGTTACGGTTAAGCAGGTGAAAAATCCTAGGAGGCAGTAACCCTATGTTCTAGGGGGTGGTAACCCTAAGTGGAAAGTCTTGGCGGGTCAAGAGCTTCAGGCAAAATCCTAGAGTCGAGGACTCTAGGTTGAAATCCTGGTGTTGCGAACCGGGTGGAAGTCTGGGAGGCTCATGGAGCGGACGTCCAGCATGAAGACCGGAAGCTTCGGATGTTAAGCAAAAGTCCAGTTGGTTTGGAGGATCAATCTGACAACAGTAACTTCTCCTGAGAGGAGTAGGTGAGGATGCGTTCCCCGAAGAGGGAACAATAGGTGTAGGTTCAACTTAGAGTTTCGATGAAACTCAAAGTCAGAACCGGATAGTTATAGGCTGTCAAACTTCAGTTTATATATATTGTTTTATGCTTAGACTAACTTTATTTTGCAGAAAATAAGGGGCTGGAAAAAGCTGGTTTGGGCGCCCGGAAGGGGTCCGGACGCCCTGAGCTGGTCCGGGCACCCGAAGTCGGTCCAGGCGCCCGAAACTCAAAAGTTATTGCCAAGCTGATGTGACGCGTGCGAAGTCGCCGAGCCACGTGGTCCAATCACCCGGAGGGGTTCCAGGCGCCCGGAACAGCCTATAAAAGCAGCTTAGACCAGGAGCTTCAAAACAACACAATGAACAACTTCCGCTTCTTCAAACTGCTCAAAAGACAATCCGACAAAGTCGTAACTCAACTCCGATGATCGGAAGCTTTAAATTCTCTATTCTTAATTGTCGATATAATTTTAATACTGCATTTAATCATTGTATTTGTAAATCTACGAATTTATAGTGATTGCCCACCGAAAGCACTCTTATGTGTGGGCCTTGGAGTAGGAGTCACCACAGGCTTTGAACCAAGTAAAATCTTAGTGTTTGCGTTGTGTCTTTTTACTTTTCCACTGCGTATTTATTTAAAGTTTTATGAAACGAATGAATTAGCCACAAGCACTATTCACCCCCCTCTAGCACTTTTCGATCCTACAATTGGTATCAGAGCGGGGTCGCATTGAATCGGTGAAACCACCATTCAAGCAACTTTTTCATGGTAATTTTTAATTTTTTGGAGTCAATCAGAATCGATAAAATTATCGTCTTCCGATTTTTTTTCGATAGAATTCTTTCGTTTCTCGAAGTCGGTGCAACATCACTCGAGCTCGCCTCTTTAATTCATTATCCCGCAGTACTACTAATCCAAGACCAAGTCTTGGAACAAGTTTTCTTGTTTTTTCCGTCGTGCTAGATTTTTAAATGGCTCACCAAGAAGGCTACAACGCGGCTCGTCCGCCTCTCTTCCCCGGCGAAGATTTTAGCTACTGGAAGGGACGAATGGAGTACTACCTTCAAACCCAACTTGAGATGTGGATGATCATCAAAACCGACATCTCACTCCCACTCGACAACACTAGAAAACCAGTATCTTGTGAGAACCGGGATACAAGTCTGTTGAAGAAGGTCGAGGCCAATGCTAAAGCGACATGTACTCTTCAATGTGGTTTGACAAAGGAGGAGCTAAACCGGGTACGCCCATTCTCAAGTGCAAAAGAACTATGGGAGAAACTGATCGAGCTCCACGAGGGAACTTCCGACACTAAGGTGAGTAAAAGAAATTTAATTTTAAATAAGTTGTATAACATAAAAATGTAGGATGACGAATCTACGAGTCAACTACACGCACGCATCCAAGACCTTCTCAATAGTCTCCACGCAATCAGGCAGAAGGTGGAAAATCGCGATGTCATCAGGTATGCATTAAATGTATTTCCTAGGAACATCTTGTGGGCATCAATAGTAGATGCTTACAAGGTTTCTAAGGACCTTTCCTCAATCAGATTAGATGAATTATTTTCAGAGTTTGAATTACATGAACAGACTAATACACCTATGGCCGAGAAAGTGTTGGAGTGTATACTGAAAGCCTAAGCTTTGTAAACATTCATTATGAATAAAGAATCACATTTGGTCATATTGTCTACATTTAGTTGTAGTTGTTCAATTAATTTATATTGTAGATAACATAGTATGTGGTGTCACATGCAGAAGATAATGTTATCAGTACCTTATAAATTATAAACAGTAGCTCACGACCAAAATGGAAAGGAACAAACCATTAGAAGGTCGTAGTGTAATTAGGTATTAGTTTATCTTGACTATATAATTACACTAGTACACTCAGAGTGTATTGAGTAGGACCATATGAGGTCGTTTCTTTTATACTGACTTTATAAAGGAACAAAGACCTCAGTTATTATGGAAGTGTGTGCTCTTAATCCTAATATAATAACAAGCACATATATTTGATATTTATTTCTTTAATTTATCAATGGGTGAGATTTAGTTTGATGAATCAATAAACCCGATAAGTTGGGAAATGGTATCACTTATAGTGTGTGTTGTTGATTATAGAAGGAAACTGTGTCCTAGAGATACTAGGTTGATAATGTCCTCAAGAGGAGCTCATAAGGATTGTCATGTTAAACCCTGCAGGTGGACTTAGTCCGACATGATGATAAGGTTGAGTGGTACTACTCTTGGACTAAGATATTAATTAAATGAGTTGTCAGTAACTCACTTAATTAGTGGACATTCGATATCTTAAACACGGGGAGACTAACACACTCATAATAAGAAGGAGCCCAAAAATGTAATTTGGGATTGGTGCGGTAGTTCAATAATAGTTCTCTAGTGGAATGAATTATTATTGATAAAATTAAGTTGTGTGTTCGGGGCGAACACGGGATGCTTAATTTTATCGGGAGACTAAAACCAATTCCTCCTCTCGGTCCCTATCGTAGCCTCTTATTTATAGAGTACTATACCCACCTATACCCACCTTCTATACCCACCAATAGGGGGCCGGCCAAGCTAGCTTGGGAACCAAGCTAGGGCCGACCTAGGTATAAATTGGGGTGGCCGGCCCTAGCTTGAACCCAAGCTAGTGGGGGTCGGCCAAATAAATTAAAAAAGAATTTTAATTTTAATTTTTATTATGTGGAAGAAATAATTTATTAAAGAGAATTACAATTAAAATATCTCTCTTGTAAAAGATCTATAAAAGATTAAAGAAAGAGATTAGATCTCTTTTCTTATTTGTAGATTGGTGAGATATTTTATTTTCTCTTTAAAATTATCCACATGTTGATAAAATTAAAATTATAGAAATTTCTTTTTATCAACCATGAAGAGATTTTTAAAGAGAAATTTTAATTTTTAAAATTTCCGGAAACAAATTAGGAAGTTTTAATTGTTGATTAAAACTTGTCTAATTTATCTCTTTTAATGTGGCCGACCATTAGAGATTAATTGGGGAAATTTTATTTTATTTTTCTCAATTAAATCATGTCAAGGGAATTAAGGAAATTTTATTATAATTAAATTTCCTAATTTGCCTAGGCCAAGGAATATAAAAGAAGGGGTGATGGTGCCTTCATGAGACACAACCTCTATTATTTCTCTCCCTCTTTTATTCCTTGGAGTGGCTGGCCATCCTCTTCCTCTCTTCCTCTTTGTGGTGGCCGAATCTCTCAAAGGCTTGGAGCTCTTGTGGCGGCCGGATACTACTTGGAGAAGAAGAAGAAGAAGAAGGAGAGAAAGCTAGCATCTCTTGGAGCTTGGTTGGTGTTTTGTTCTTCATCCTTGGTTAAGCTTTTTGTGGCCGAACCTAGCTAGGAGGAGAAGAAGGTGGTTGGTGGTTTCTCATCTCGGAAGATCGTTGCCCACACAACGTCTGAGGTTAGAAGAGGAATACGGTAGAAGATCAAGAGGTTTTTCTACAAGGTATAACTAGTAATTTTTCTTTCCGCATCATACTAGTTATTTATGGAAATAATACCAAATACAAGAGGCTTACGATTCTAGAATTTCGAATATGTTTTTCGATGTTGTGTTCTTTTGTTTTTTCTTTTCCTTGTGATTTGATTGTTCTTTTCGGTTAACCTAAAGTTATTTTAGGAAATTAAATATTAGCTTTCTATAAAAGGTTTTGTCTAGTCGGTGGTGGTTGCTCCCATATCCAAGAAGGCCATGTGCCTCGCCACGTCAGTATTGGGAACCAATTATGGAAATTAATATTTAATGGAATTAATAACTTAAGGTGACTTGGGTCGAACGTGTTAAGTTCCGCAGGAGATCCAAGTCAAAACCTAAAAGAACAAATAGATTAAGTTTTGGATCAAACGTGTTAAGTTCCGCAGGCGATCCAAAATTTAATTAAAAGAACACATGGTAGGTAGGAAAAGGTTCAGACCTTTGTACAAAATTTTTATACAGTGGAACCTTTAGGTTTTCTGAGTAGCAACCAACAGAAAGGTATTGCTTTGATTGCAGGTACAAGTAGAACGCGAGAAGCAAAAGCAAAGCGTAGAACCAAACCTGAGTCCAAAGATGAATCAGACTCAGCAGACGATAAAATAATTGTAGAGCTTGTAAAATTGGTACGAAAAATTTGCAAAAAGAAGAAGGTGACTCAATCAAACATGAAGGTCAAGTCTGGAGTTACCGGCTATGGCTGCAACCAGAAGGGATGCTACAAGCCAGAGTGTTCGAACCAGAAGCAACGAAGAAGGAAGTCCTTGAAAGAAATGTGGTCCGAGTCCTCTGAAGAGTTTGATGAAGAAGAACACAAGCACGCAAGCTACCTTGCTCTATCGGTACAAGCGTACATTGCCGAAACTAAGTCCGAGTCTGATATCGAGAGTGAATTAGAAATCGAGTCCGAGAGAAGCCATGGATCCGTATTCGTTTCCGAAGGACCTAATCACATTGTAAGCTCTCTAATTTCTAGTACTAACATAGATGATTTACAAAATTTAGTTTCATATTTATTAAAGAAATTGGCCAAATCCAATGTCCGGGTCAAGTCACTCCAAAAGGAGGTAACAATCCTTAAGGAGGAGACTAACCTAAGTCCTTTGACTGACCCAGTTCAAAATAGAAGTTCAACTCAAGTCCAACAACTTGAGGAAGAAAATTTCAATTTTAAAACTCAAGTTAAAGAACTTAGGGATATGTTGGAATAGTTCACATTGGGTTCCAAGAATCTTGATCTGATTCTTGGAAAACAAAGGGTCATATACAACTAGGGCTGTAAACAAGCCGAGCTGAGCCGAGCTTTGGGGTGTTCAAGCTTGTTTGACAAGGTAACCAAGCCGAGCCGAGTTTAAAATGAACCAAGCTTTTAAAATGAGTGTTCAAGCTTGACTTGGTTTATTTTTTATGAGCTTGAGCTTGTTTGAAGCTTGGCTTGAGCTTGGTCCGTTTGGATGTTATCAAGCTCTCGATTTAAGCTTGACTTGAGCTTGGTTTGAGCTTGGTTCATTTAGATGTTATCAAAATCTCAATTCAAGCTTTTTTGATTGTTTGAATTTTTTAGTTGTTTAATTGGTTATTGAGCTTGATAATTTAAATTTATTTATTTTATTTTATTTTATTGTTTATTTAGCATATTAAAAAGAGTTTTATTAATGAATATAGTTCATGAATGTTGTTCACAAACATTATTCACGAACGTTAACGAGCTGAACACATATGCGTTCAAGCTTGTTTGTTTAGCTTAACGAGTTGTTCAAGCTTGTTTGTTTAACTTAATCTTATGTATATTGAATGAACATAAACAAGGTTTTACCAAGACAAACACCAAGCTTGTTCATGAACGCTTGGTT
Source organism: Zingiber officinale (assembly GCF_018446385.1). Lineage (NCBI taxonomy): Eukaryota > Viridiplantae > Streptophyta > Magnoliopsida > Zingiberales > Zingiberaceae > Zingiber > Zingiber officinale. The sequence continues at coordinate 102,541,987 of NC_056001.1, read as the reverse complement.
CATTTACAACCCTATATACAACCGAACTGGGCTTGGATACAAGGTCAAACAAAGATTTAAATCCTACTTATTATTAGTAAATTGATCAAATAGAAACTTAGTTCAAGCATGGGTCCCTAAGTTTAACTTGATTAATCAAGTTGGACTTGATCAATATTGGATCCCCAAGGATCAGATTCATTACCTTGATAGACCTTATCGAAGCTATGATCCAGGGGGAGCCAATAAAAAGACCATTTTTATCATAAAATAGGATTGATTCACACTTAGACTAGGGTAGATAAGAACTTAAACTTGATTCACACTTGACTAGTTAGACCTAGGATTTTCAGAAAGGAAATTAAATATCCAATTTCTTTGAAAGACTTTGTCTAGAAATGGTGGATGATCTCATACCGAAGAAGGCCTAGTGCCTTGTCACAGCCTGGAAGTCAATCATTGAAATAAATATTTAATTGACTAACTGTAAAATCTTAATCTAACTCAATTGTAAATCAATCCTTAGATTGAAATTTAAATTGAAGATTAAATTAACCATCTCACAAAACTATTAAGCTTCCCTGATTGAAAATCTAGAAAAAAGGATGAGATGGATCTAAGTTTAAAATATAAAGTAATTAACCAAACCTAAATTAATTAAACTTAATTCAATTAAGTTAACTTAATTAATTTCAAAATCTTAATTAATCTTAATTACAATTTCTAATTAATTTCAAAATCTTAATTAATCTTAATTTCAAAATATTATTTAATTAATTTCAAAATCTTATTTAAAATCATAATGAATTTTGAAAATCCTGATTATTTGATTATTAATCATAATTAAATTATAATTAGTTTGAAATTTCAAAATGTTAATTACTTTCAAATCATAATTAAATTATAATTATTTTCAAATAATAATTTTAATTATTTTCATATCATAATTAATCTTAAAAGAATAATCAATTTTAATTAATTCTTAATCAAAGTAAATTATATTCAAATCATAATTATTTTTAAATATTATCTAAAAAGTTTTAAAATTTAATTACCCAAATATAAATATTTTCAAATTCAAACCTAATTCTGAAACTTAAATACTTTTTCAACATTTTGAAATCCTCAAATTCAAACTTAATAATTGTTAAAATCCAAATTTAACTTAAATTATTTTTGAAATATACTTCAATATCATAAATATTTTTCAAAGTTAAATCAACTTAACTCTGTCTCACACATACTCATAAGTTGAACATGCTTGATAACATAGAATGAGTGAGATGGAAAATAAATAATAATCTTTATGTTTTTGATTTACATGCTTAGACTCTAGGATTCCCAAACAAAAATTACTTAATTAAATTTTTTTTTGCATCAATTAAGGGGGAGTGAAAGAGAAAGTGAAATTTTAAAACTATTTTTGAAAAGAAAAATATTTTTTTTTTTTGAAGACAAAACTAAGTACTTGATAAAGTATTTTTTTAAAAAAAAAACTTTTACTTAGCTATGTTTTTAATATTTTTAAAAGCTAAGTGTTTATCAAATTTTTATTCATGGACTAACTCTTTTTACAAGAAAGTGAAGGATAAAAAGAGGGTTCGGGTGCCCGGAGCAGCTTCGCCCGTGGGTGCCTGGCCAGGTACCCGGTCGGTCCGGGCGCCCGGAGTTGGTCCTGGTGCCCAGAACACAAAAGTTACCCAGAAGCTGAGTTAAAGAGCGATGGCTAGCCAAACCCATGTCAACGGTCCAGGTGCTCGGAGGGGGTCCAAGCGTCAGGAAGTGGATAAACTTGACGGATCAAGTTTCTACGAAAGCTCACCATGTTAGCATGGTCTAGGTACCCGGGAGGGATTCCAGGCGCCCAGAATGAGCCTATATAAAAGCCTTTGACCAACAGCTTCAGAATAACATCTGTTACAAGCTTCATTCTTGCGTGCTGCTCCGAAAAGGCTCTGACGACACCAAAAGGCTGCTCTGAATTAGTTCGAAGAATGAAAGATTTCAATTTCCTTTCTGTTTATCAGTAACAATTATTTCAGTTTTTGTACTTAAAACTTGTAACACATTATGTGAACTGATAGAGATTGCCCAACGAAAGTGATCAACGATCGTGGGCCTTGGAGTATGAGTCGTCACATGCTCCAAACCAAGTAAAACTTGGCGTTGTTAGCGTTATTTTTTTTTGTTTAATTTTTTCCACAGCATAACTCATTTTAACTCACAACACAAACGCTATTCACCCCCCCAGCATCTGTACGATCCAACAAGTGGTATCAAAGTAGGTGCTGGTGCAAGCTGCACCAGAATCAAACATGAGTTTTGATGTTGTTAAAGGTTCAAGTTAAGTCTTGTTGTGATCTAACAAGTTGACTGAGTGTGCATGATGTTTACTCAACCGAGAAAGCCCTAGCTGGAGGCTAGGCGGAGAAATATTAGCAGATCGTGGAACCCAGGTGCAAATCCAAGCAGGTCAAGGGGACCCAATGCTTGGTGGTATGATCGAGAGGTCTGGAGGGCCGAAGATCGAAGGAAAAGTCATGGGGAGCAGATCAAGGCTGAGTGAAAAGTTTAAACTAGATCTGGAGGATCAAAGTTTGGCAGGTGGGTTGAGGTAAACAAACTGGAGGAGCGACTGTGAGGTCGAGTTCCAGAAGGGAACAACCCAGGTCGCTGATCCAACTGAAGAAACCGGAAAGGTTTCCAAGTTGAGATCAAGAACAGTTCTACTGTTCTTTTATTACTTATTCATTATTATACTGTGTTCTAACATCTGTTTTGCAGGAAATAGATTTTTCTTAACCTTCTGTTGCAGGACCGACTGGATCAGTCGACCGAACAAGATCAATACAAAGCAGCTAACATCTCAGAACATATCAGATCCGTTCAAAGACTGATCGGTCGACCGAACAGTAAGATCGGTCGACCGAACCATGAAGACTCAGCACTGGACAGCTCATCAGCAGCGATTAGCAGAAAAGGGAAAAAGGGCTGATCGGTCGACCGAACCAGGGATCGGTCGACCGATCCAATCAACATTAAACAGTATTAAAAGAAGATCTCTGGCAGATTTCGACGAACAAGGAAAAGGCTTGTTCAGTCGACTGAAAAGATGGTTCGGTCGACCGAAGCATTAAAGATCAGTTAATGCAGATTTCCGAGCCAGCTTCAGACTTCGGCCAGGAAGGAAGGAGGGAGCGGGTTCGGTCGACCGAACAATGGGATCGATCGACCGAACGCCCAAGGCCTATAAATTGAGGCTCGAAGTCAGAGGCCGTATACAACTTTCTAATCAATTCTGGTGCTCTTCTGCAAGTTGCTCACGCCTACAATTTCAGCAAGCAACTTCATTCGTGCCGACCAAGCTTCATCCTTCAAATCTTATTGTCGGTATAATTATTTTATATTGCACTTAATTTACATAAGATAGTAGGTGTGTTACTATCTTAACATTCTTGTATCTGTACGATTCGCTTCTTTCCAAGGATTTCGGAAAGAAGGTTTTTAGTGCTTTGCCCATCGGTGTGGTCAAGGACTGCGAGCCTTCGAGTAGGAGTCGAGCTAGACTCTGAACGAAGTAAAATACTTTGTCTCCTTTTTATTTCCGCTGCATGACTTTGATTTGAAAGAAAAGAATAGTTTTAAAAAACGCGATATTCACCCCCCTCTATCGCTCCAAACGATCTATCAATTGGTATCAGAGCAGGTTAGCTCTGAAATTTCTTAACCGATTTTCAAAGCATTTTTAAAACTCTTTCTTTTCCTTTTAGAATACTTTTTCTTCAAGCACTACTAATCCCAAGATGAAAGTCTTGGAAATATTTTGTTCTTTAACTTTTTCTTGCAAGGATGTTGAATTCATATCAAGAAGGCTATAGTACGGTCCGACCTCCACTATTCAAAGGAGAGAATTTCAGTTACTGAAAGAATAGGATGGAGTGCTACTTAAAGTCTGGCATTGAGCTTTGGTTCACAGTTTTGAAAGGCTATACTCCCCCAATGAAGGACGGAACAACCCTAGAACCAGAAGAATGGACTCCTCAGATGATCAAGAAGGCACAACTGAACTATAAAGCAATCAATACCATTCAGTGCGGGCTCACGATGGAGGAGTTGAATAGAGTTGGTCCCTACGACAACGCCAAAGAATTGTGGGACTCGCTAGTCAAACTACACGAAGGAACGAACGACTCGAAGGTAATTAAACGAGATCTACTTTTAAACAATTTGTTAAATATAAAAATGTTTCCTGGAGAGACGGCCTCACAACTACATGCTCGACTGAAGGACATCCTCAACAGGCTTCACCTAATCGGACACAATCTCGAAAATCATGACACTATAAGGTACGCTCTGAACGCCTTTCCGAGAAATGCTTTGTGGGCTTCAATTGTAGATGCTTACAAAGTTTCTAAGGATCTTTCAATTCTTAAGTTAGACGAGTTATTCTGTGAATTAGAACTACACGAGCAATCTAACATGAGCCATGGTGAGAAAGGTGTTGCTTTGTATGCAGGGTCGAGCAAGGAGACAAAATCAAAAATGAAGATTGAGTTAGAAAGCGAGTCAGACTCTGACTCAACTAACGAAGAAGAATTAGTCAACATGGTCTGAAGACTATTGACTAAGAAGAAGTTTAGCAGAAGCACTAAAAAGAATCCACCAAACTAGATCCAAAATAAATCAGAAATGATTTGTTATGGATGCAATAAGAAGGGGCATTTCAAAAATGAATGCCCAAATCGGAAAGAAGAAAGGCCCAAATCGACAAGATGGAAGAAGGCACTTCAAGCGACATGGGACGAAACTTCTTCCGACGAATCCGATGCGGAACAAACGAAGCACTCGAGCCATCTTGCATTTATGACAAGAAACGAAGATTCCGACTCCGAGTCCGAAGAAGAATACGAGTCCGAAATCTACCTCGATTCCGAGAGAAGCCCCGGATCGGAAGATCCAAATATGGTAATGATTTATTCCAAGTCTAACTTGCTTAAAGTAGTTAAATGTTTGTTTAAAAAATTAGCAAAATCGGAAAAACAAAATAACTTGTTACTTAAGGAAATAGACCACCTTAAGCAACAAGTTAACTTGAGTGATTCTACTAACCGAGTTCAACTCGGAACTTCAACTCAAGTTGAAAAACTTGAGGAAGAAAATTTCGATTTGAAAGGTCAAGTCGAGCGACTCAAGAAAATGTTGGAAAAGTTCGAAATGAGATCCAAGTGTCTAAATATGGTACTTAGATCACAACGAGCTGTGTACAATAAATCAGGACTTGGTTACAAACCCAAACAAACAAACAAACCATACTTATCCTTAATCAGTCAAAATACTAGAAGTCAAGTCCAAGCATGGGTTCAAACAAAATTTTTAACCAAACAAATTGAACCAAACCATTACTTGGTCCCTAAGAGTCAAATCCATAACTTATATAGACCTTATCTAAGCTATGACTCAGGGGGAGCAAATAGAAAAATAATCCAACCAACTTGATTAAACCAAACTCAATAATTAGGCTTAGGATTAGTTTAGAACGGTTAGATGAAAAAGGTTTATCAAACCCTACAACATTGCATTAGAATGGATTGGGATGATAGTACGTCAAGGAAACTTTGTTGAAGGCATGTCTAGATTGAATATGAAATTCTACCTGGTGCACTAGACTTAGTGGATCTGACCGAAGCTACCCTAGTCAAACATGGGCTAGTTAGACCAAAATTTATTATTAAGTTTTTTTGAGCGGGAACAGTTTGGAAAACCTTTAGCAAGTGGTCTAATGATATTCAAGTAGGCCGTATGCCTCGCCACTGAACTGAAAGCTTATCCTTAGGAAGCCTGCTTGATTAACCCAAAGCTAAGTTTGAATCGAACATGAGTTCAATAACCTCTTTCAATAAATTCAAAACTAATTAAAACTTATTTAAATTTTTTTTAAAATTAATTAAAACTTAATTAAAAACTATTTTAAAATTAATTAAAACTTAATTAAAACTATTTTAAAATTAATTAAAACTCATTTAAAACTATTTTAAAATTAATTAAAATTTATTTAAAACAATTTTAAAATTATTTTTAAAACTTAATTAAAAACTATTTTAAAATTAATTAAAACTTAATTTAAACTTATTAAAACTTATTTAAAACTATTTTAAAATTAATTAAAACTTATTTAAAACTATTTTAAAATTAATTAAAACTTATTTTAAACTATTTTAAAATTAATTAAAACTTAATTTAAACTTATTAAAACTTAATTAAAAACTATTTTAAAATTAATTAAAACTATTTTAAAATTAATTAAACTTATTTAAAACTATTTAAAAATTATTTTTAAAACTTAACTAAAACTATTTTAAAATTAATTAAAACTTAATTAAAACTATTTTAAAATTATTTTTAAATCTTAACTAAAACTATTTTAAAATTAATTAAAACTTAACTAAAACTATTTTAAAATTATTTTTAAAACTTAACTAAAACTATTTTAATTTTTTTAAAACTTAATTAAAACTATTTTAAAATTAAAACTTAATTAAACTATTTTAAAATTAATTAAAACTTAATTAAAACTATTTTAAAATTAAAACTATTTTAAAATTAATTAAAACTATTTTAAAATTAATTAAAACTATTTTAAAATTAAAACTTAATTAAAACTATTTTGAAATTAATTAAAACTTAATTAAAACTATTTTAAAATTATTTTTAAAACTTAACTAAAACTATTTTAAAATTAATTAAAACTTAATTAAAACTATTTTAAAATTAAAACTTAATTAAAACTATTTTAAAATTAATTAAAACTATTTTAAAATTATTTTTAAAACTTAACTAAAACTATTTTAAAATTAATTAAAACTATTTTAAAAACTTAATTACACTATTTTAAAATTAATTAAAACTATTTTAAAAACTTAATTACACTATTTTAAAATTAATTAAAACTTAACTAAAACTATTTTAAAATTAATTAAAACTATTTTAAAATTATTTTTTAAAAAACTTAATTAAACTTTTTAAAATTAATTAAAACTTTTTTAAAATTAAAACTTAATTAAAACTATTTTAAAATTAATGAAAACTTAATTAAACTATTTTAAAATTAATTAAAACTTAATTAAAACTATTTTAAAATTAAAACTTAATTAAAACTATTTTAAAATTAATTAAAACTTAACTAAAACTATTTTAAAAATAATTAAAACTTATTTAAAATTATTTTAATTAAAATGATCTTAAAACTAAATTAAAATATTTTAATTTTATTAAAAAATTATTTCAAACTTATTAAAAATTATTTTAATCTTATAAAAAAAAATTGTTTCGTCGACCGAACGGAAGGTTCGGTCGACCGAACAGACGTGACTGCAATTACTCACATATTCAATTAATCGGTCGACCGAACCAGTTTATCGGTCGACCGAAAACATAAACTTCAACCGTCCACCTATTTTTCCACCTACTGTTTCTCTCTGAAGAATAAATTTATCGGTCGACAAAACAGGTGTACGGTCGACCTAACATCTCTTCATCTGTCAAAAAAACCAACGATATAAAGGGATCGGTCGACCGAACCCTTGATCGGTCGACCGAACACCCTCTATATAAACAAAATCGGGCGACCTTTAGAACTCACCCAAAGTCAATTCCATTACCCTCTCTTCTCATCTGTTCGCCGATTTTAGCCTCGCCTCTTCTTCGATAATGCCTCGGTAATTATCTAGTCTTTTCTCAATTAATTTTATACTGCAATATTAATTCTCATTATCATCTTTATAGTGAGAAAAGTAGAGCTATTGCACAACGAGAGACTAGTTCTCTTAATCCCAGCCAAGACCCTAGGTTCTCTTCTGAAGAATTGCGTCAATCCTTTCCTAATAAGAAATTTAAGGTGTTAGGAACGCGTTGTTTAGATCTTCAATTCTATCAAACTTTCTGTCCTGAGGTCATATACATTACACAACACTATCAACTTGACAATATTGTCGTTTGTCCTCATGCATATAATCCTATTTTGTGTTTTGAATTTTATCACAATCTGTGTGAACTCGATCCCCATCATTATAGGACTAAAGTTGCTTCTCGAGATATGTTATTTGATCTTGACATGTTTCTTCGATTTCTACGGATCCGACCTTCGGTTAACTGTATCTTTTTTAGTAAGTCTCTTCCCGATCCGTTACCTGCTCCTTTCTCTCATCTGACCCTTGACATCATGTATGCCGATTTCTTTGAGGGACCTCGTCTTAAAAAGATGTCAACTGTACCCCTTAGTCCAAAAGATAATGCTTTTTATAAGATGGTTGTGTCTTGCATTTATCCATTATCATCTGGAGATCAGGGCGTCTTGCGTCAGGTTCATCTTTTTCTGATGTATGCTCTCAGACATAGACTAGACTTTGACTTAGGTTACTGGGTATACAGATCTATCATTTATTATTCAGGGTACAACACTTCATATAAGGTTCATATGGTTCAGTGTCATGTTCTTACTGCCTACATTGCTTCTCTAGGTGTGGGAGTTCATCGGGGTGAGTTGATTGAGCTATCAGATTTTTATCTTGTCGGGATTAGGCAGTTGTCCTTGGCTGGGATTAAGACTAGCGCTGAGGGGCTTGTGTACAAACGAACTCATCCATACTACATCCCACCGACTGTCGATGACCCTATTGCTGAGGATGATCAAATCCCAGTTACTGCGCCTCCTCCTGTGTTTATTGATCCTGGATTCGCCATGACACCCTGCTTTGATTTTGCTCAGAGCAGTTCATATGCTCCTCCTCCTCCGACCAGTGACTTCTTTACCCGTCTTCGTGATGATATTTTTAGTCGATTTGACTCCTTAGAAACGAAGATGGATGATCAGTACAGTTCTCTTCAGGGGCAAATTGCAGATTTTCGTCAGGAGATGATGGATTGTCACGCCCCCAAAGGAGTCTCTGCCAGACAAAAATCCGACAGCATCTCCCCTGTACTGGTGACAATCTGAAGCATCACTACAAGCAAAATACATCAGCCACATGCGGCTGGAATATTTATATACACAACCACGCAATTATAATAACAGCCCACACGGCTGGAATGAAACAATCACACGCAGTTATATATAAAAACAGCCCACACGGCTGTACCAAAACACAGCGGAAAAACGACGGAAAGCCCACACAACACAAATAAATACAATGCATGCCGGCCCGGCTTAAACATGTAACACCCCGCCCTCCTCACTACTAGACTGTGAGGGCGGAGCGCTACTGCACTACTAACTTATCTTAACTAACATTTTACACATGTTGATAGAAATTCCTAAAACTCTCGGAGAACTCAAAACTTACAATTAACTAACAGCGGAAGACTAAATGACTCATCTAATACATTCTACTCAACTCTTTGTTAATAAATTCTTATGCTAAATCCCAAGGCTTCTATAGTCCAGGCATCACACATCCATCCGCACCTCCTTGTCGTCTTCCTTTGCTATAACTTTTCCTTTCCTTTATCTGCAGTAAGAGGAAAATGCATCTATAAGCAAAATTGCTTAGTAAGCACTATCTAACTCACAAAACTCGAATATGCATGTGAATATACTGAAATCTAAAAGCTGAATGCTCAAAAGGAAAACTACTCATGCTCATCTACAAGCAAAAGAAACATACTGAAATGCTAAACGTGTATAACAAATCTATACAATCATGCTAGCATAATCTTGCTGAATTTTAAACACTTTCTGAATCTTATTTCACTTGTTTAAAAACTTATACTTTAATACTTCAAAATAATAATCAACTTTCTTCTTGGGCCCAGGCGTAGTACCATCTTATGCGCGTTCCCTAATAGGTTGGGGTAGCGAGCCACCAATCCTAAAAGAGCAGACCTCGGTCTACCAGGGCCAAGACCTCGGGATTGGACACCTGGATTTGTTTAACGACAACCTCGGAAGTCGGGTACTAGCCTCTTAAATAAAGTAAAATACTTGTTATCTTTTATTACTTCTAATATATAATGCCTCGGCATTTTCTTTAAGCACCTTGTGTGCCAAAATCCCTAAAGTCTTGACTTTGGGATCTACTCAAGGCCTTGACCTTTTTCTTTCTTTTCTTTATCTTTCTTATACTTGTTAATACCTTTAGTAAAATAATGATTCTTTAAAAACTGAAATGTTTAAACAAATTCTAACTTTGAAATGGATAAACAAAAATCTGCATACTATGCTAATCAAAATTCTGCATACTATTCTAATCAAGATTTTGCATTCTATGCTACACTATTTCTACATACTATGCAAACATAAAATCTGCACTATAAGCTTAATTAAAATCTGCAATATAAGCTCTACATAAAAATCTGCATTATAAGCTTAATTAAAATCTGCACTATAGGCTTAATTAAAAATCTGCACTATAAGCGCTTAATTAAAATCTGCAATATAAGCTCTACATAAAAATCTGCATTATAAGCTTAATTAAAATCTGCACTATAGGCTTAATTAAAAATCTGCACTATAAGCGCTTAATTAAAATCTGCTACTCCTACTGCAGGTGAGAAGCACTTACCTTGCTTCTTGGACTCACAACCGAACAAAAAGGGCTTCTAGGACCTTGGCCGGCCGCCGGAGACGATGCCCTAACTCCCTTTCGTTTTCTGCCCGAGCTCCGCCATTGTACGCAGAAGAGAAGGAGAGAATAGTTTAAGTCACAGGAAAACAGAGCATCAACTTATCCCTTTTTATAACTTAATATTTCTGTTAACTCCTTAAATAAATTCGCTACCTTTTCTAAACAGACAAATCCAACATCAACTTATCCATTTTATAATCCAATATTCTGTTAATTATTTTAAATAAATTCGCTACTTTTTCTAAACAAACAAATCCAACATCAACTTATCCCTTTTATAATATTCTGTTAACTATCTTAAATAAATTCGCTACCTTTTCTAAACAAACAAATCCAAGATCATCTTTTCCCTTTTATAATATTCTGTTAACTATCTTAAATAAATTCCCTACCTTTTCTAAATAGAAAAATCTGTTTGCCCACCTAGTCAGCTGGGTTTTGACCGAGTCAAAGGTCGTGGGTTCAATTCTCGGCTTGGACATTTTTTTGTCGAAACTTCCTTCGTTTAGTAAAAATACCAAACGACCTCCAAAAATTACATAAAAATACTCTAAAAATTTCTAAAAATCCCTAGAATATTTCTATAGCATTTTTAAATATTTTTAAATTACTTTTAGGACTCTAATTGAGGAAATTTGAGTCGTTACAATTCCCCATATCTTATAAAAAGTTCGTCCTCGAACTTAGAATAATTCTATAGCATGTTCTCTACCTTGTACATGCATTAGTTAGCGTCCATAATCTAATATACTAAGGAAAACTACATCAAAGGTATCTTAGGACCTCCTAACCTACATACAATGAACATAAGCATAAGCAGTGACATAAGCATGAAAACATAAACGTAAGCATGGTAGATGAACTAAACATGATGATAGACTCGATCACAAGCATGTTCATATGCATAGGCAAGAACATAACATGAACATAACGTGGACCTAAACATAAACGTAAATATAAATATAACATGACTTGAACATACTTGCATGCATACTTATAAACATACTATTGTGGTGGCCTAGTTGCACTTAGTAGTACCGTAACATAAGTTGTTGATCAGACAACTACCCTAGCGCTAGATTGGTAGGGGTTCGAACTTAGGACCGGAGTTCCCCTTTATTCTAGCGCGCTCACCGGGCTTAGGTTCCCGGATCATACCACCATCCCAGAACATATCTTGTTTGATTCTGGCGCGCTCACTGGGCTTAGGTCCCCGGATCATACCACCATCCCAGAACATATCTTATTTAATTCTGGCGCGCTCACCGGGCTTAGGTCCCCGGATCATACCACCATCCCAGAACATATCTTATTTAATTCTGGCGCGCTCACCGGGCTTAGGTCCCCAGATCATACCACCATCCCAGAACATATCTTATTTGATTCTGGCGCACTCACCCGGCTTAGGTCCCCGGATCATACCACCATCCCAGAACACATCTTGTTTGATTCTGGCGCGCTCACCGGGCTTAGGTCCCCGGATCATACCACCATCCCAGAACACATCTTATTATGTAAAAGAAACTAAGCAGAATTCTTAACTTTATAAGCACTTCTAAACATCTCCCTATTCTGTACATATAATCTAATACTTCTAAGGATTTCTCTTTACTGTAAAGAATAAAGAAAAGCATACTAAAAATTAAATACTTTCTTACTTGAAGACGGCAAGGTTGGTGTTGATGTGTGATGCTGGAGAATAGGAACTGCTCTGATACCAACTGTAACACCCCGCCCTCCTCACTACTAGACTGTGAGGGCGGAGCGCTACTGGACTACTAACTTATCTTAACTAACATTGTACACATGTTGATAGAAATTCCTAAAACTCTCGGAGAACTCAAAACTTACAATTAACTAACAGCGGAAGACTAAATGACTCATCTAATACATTCTACTCAACTCTTTGTTAATAAATTCTTATGCTAAATCCCAAGGCTTCTATAGTCCAGGCATCACACATCCATCCGCACCTCCTTGTCGTCTTCCTTTGCTATAACTTTTCCTTTCCTTTATCTGCAGTAAGAGGAAAATGCATCTATAAGCAAAATTGCTTAGTAAGCACTATCTAACTCACAAAACTCGAATATGCATGTGAATATACTGAAATCTAAAAGCTGAATGCTCAAAAGGAAAACTACTCATGCTCATCTACAAGCAAAAGAAACATACTGAAATGCTAAACGTGTATAACAAATCTATACAATCATGCTAGCATAATCTTGCTGAATTTTAAACACTTTCTGAATCTTATTTCACTTGTTTAAAAACTTATACTTTAATACTTCAAAATAATAATCAACTTTCTTCTTGGGCCCAAGCGTAGTACCATTTTATGCGCGTTCCCTAATAGGTTGGGGTAGCGAACCACCAATCCTAAAAGAGCAGACCTCGGTCTACCAGGGCCAAGACCTCGGAATTGGACACCTGGATTTGTTTAACGACAACCTCGGAAGTCGGGTACTAGCCTCTTAAATAAAGTAAAATACTTGTTATCTTTTATTACTTCTAATATATAATGCCTCGGCATTTTCTTTAAGCACCTTGTGTGCCAAAATCCCTAAAGTCTTGACTTTGGGATCTACTTAAGGCCTTGACCTTTTCTTTCTTTTCTTTATCTTTCTTATACTTGTTAATACCTTTAGTAAAATAATGATTCTTTAAAAACTGAAATGTTTAAACAAATTCTAACTTTGAAATGGATAAACAAAAATCTGCATACTATGCTAATCAAAATTCTGCATACTATTCTAATCAAGATTTTGCATTCTATGCTACACTATTTCTACATACTATGCAAACATAAAATCTGCACTATAAGCTTAATTAAAATCTGCAATATAAGCTCTACATAAAAATCTGCATTATAAGCTTAATTAAAATCTGCACTATAGGCTTAATTAAAAATCTGCACTATAAGCGCTTAATTAAAATCTGCAATATAAGCTCTACATAAAAATCTGCATTATAAGCTTAATTAAAAATCTGCACTATAGGCTTAATTAAAAATCTGCACTATAAGCGCTTCTTATGCTTCGAATTCAAGAAGAACAAAGGTCCGAAACTACTCCTACTGCAGGTGAGAAGCACTTACCTTGCTTCTTGGACTCACAACCGAACAAAAAGGGCTTCTAGGACCTTAGCCGTCCGCCGCAGATGATGCCCTAACTCCCTTTCGTTTTCTGCCCGAGCTCCGCCATCGTACGCAGAAGAGAAGGAGAGAATGGTTTAAGTTATGGGAAAACAGAGCATCAACTTATCCCTTTTTATAACTTAATATTTCTGTTAACTCCTTAAATAAATTCGCTATCTTTTCTTAACAGACAAATCCAACATCAACTTATCCCTTTTATAATCCAATATTCTGTTAATTATTTTAAATAAATTCGCTACTTTTTCTAAACAAACAAATCCAACATCAACTTATCCCTTTTATAATATTCTGTTAACTATCTTAAATAAATTCGCTACCTTTTCTAAACAAACAAATCCAAGATCATCTTTTCCCTTTTATAATATTCTGTTAACTATCTTAAATAAATTCCCTACCTTTTCTAAATAGAAAAATCTGTTTGCCCACCTAGTCAGCTGGGTTTTGACCGGGTCAAAGGTCTTGGGTTCAATTCTCGGCTTGGACATTTTTTTATCGAAACTTCCTTCGTTTAGTAAAAATACCAAACGACCTCCAAAAATTACATAAAAATACTCTAAAAATTTCTAAAAATCCCTAGAATATTTCTATAGCATTTTTAAATATTTTTAAATTACTTTTAGGACTCTAATTGAGGAAATTTGAGTCGTTACAATTCCCCATATCTTATAAAAAGTTCGTCCTCGAACTTAGAATAATTCTATAGCATGTTCTCTACCTTGTACATGCATTAGTTAGCGTCCATAATCTAATATACTAAGGAAAACTACATCAAAGGTATCTTAGGACCTCCTAACCTACATACAATGAACATAAGCATAAGCAGTGACATAAGCATGAAAACATAAACGTAAGCATGGTAGATGAACTAAACATGATGATAGACTCGATCACAAGCATGTCCATATGCATAGGCAAGAACATAACATGAACATAACGTGGACCTAAACATAAACGTAAATATAAATATAACATGACTTGAACATACTTGCATGCATACTTATAAACATACTATTGTGGTGGCCTAGTTGCACTTAGTAGTACCGTAACATAAGTTGTTGATCAGACAACTACCCTAGCGCTAGGTTGGTAGGGGTTCGAACTTAGGACCGGAGTTCCCCTTTATTCTAGCGCGCTCACCGGGCTTAGGTCCCCGGATCATACCACCATCCCAGAACATATCTTGTTTGATTCTGGCGCGCTCACCGGGCATATCTTATTTAATTCTGGCGCGCTCACCGGGCTTAGGTCCCCGGATCATACCACCATCCCAGAACATATCTTATTTAATTCTGGCGCGCTCACCGGGCTTAGGTCCCCGGATCATACCACCATCCCAGAACATATCTTATTTGATTCTGGCGCACTCACCGGGGTTAGGTCCCCGGATCATACCACCATCCCAGAACACATCTTGTTTGATTCTGGCGCGCTCACCGGGCTTAGGTCCCCGGATCATACCACCATCCCAGAACACATCTTATTATGTAAAAGAAACTAAGCTGAATTCTTAACTTTATAAGCACTTCTAAACATCTCCCTATTCTGTATATATAATCTAATACTTCTAAGGATTTCTCTTTACTGTAAAGAATAAAGAAAAGCATACTAAAAATTAAATACTTTCTTACTTGAAGACGGCAAGGTTGGTGCTGATGTGTGATGCTAGAGAATAGGAACTGCTCTGATACCAACTGTAACACCCCGCCCTCCTCACTACTAGACTGTGAGGGCGGAGCTCTACTGCACTACTAATTTATCTTAACTAACATTTTACACATGTTGATAGAAATTCCTAAAACTCTCGGAGAACTCAAAACTTACAATTAACTAACAGCGGAAGACTAAATGACTCATCTCATACATTCTACTCAACTCTTTGTTAATAAATTCTTATGCTAAATCCCAAGGCTTCTATAGTCCAGGCATCACACATCCATCCGCACCTCCTTGTCGTCTTCCTTTGCTATAACTTTTCCTTTCCTTTATCTGCAGTAAGAGGAAAATGCATCTATAAGCAAAATTGCTTAGTAAGCACTATCTAACTCACAAAACTCGAATATGCATGTGAATATACTGAAATCTAAAAGCTGAATGCTCAAAAGGAAAACTACTCATGCTCATCTACAAGCAAAAGAAACATACTAAAATGCTAAACGTGTATAACAAATCTATACAATCATGCTAGCATAATCTTGCTGAATTTTAAACACTTTCTGAATCTTATTTCACTTGTTTAAAAACTTATACTTTAATACTTCAAAATAATAATCAACTTTCTTCTTGGGCCCAGGCGTAGTACCATCTTATGCGCGTTCCCTAATAGGTTGGGGTAGCGAGCCACCAATCCTAAAAGAGCAGACCTCGGTCTACCAGGGCCAAGACCTCGGAATTGGACACCTGGATTTGTTTAATGACAACCTCGGAAGTCGGGTATTAGCCTCTTAAATAAAGTAAAATACTTGTTATCTTTTATTACTTCTAATATATAATGCCTCGGCATTTTCTTTAAGCACCTTGTGTGCCAAAATCCCTAAAGTCTTGACTTTGGGATCTACTTAAGGCCTTGACCTTTTTCTTTCTTTTCTTTATCTTTCTTATACTTGTTAATACCTTTAGTAAAATAATGATTCTTTAAAAACTGAAATGTTTAAACAAATTCTAACTTTGAAATGGATAAACAAAAATCTGCATACTATGCTAATCAAAATTCTGCATACTATTCTAATCAAGATTTTGCATTCTATGCTACACTATTTCTACATACTATGCAAACATAAAATCTGCACTATAAGCTTAATTAAAATATGCAATATAAGCTCTACATAAAAATCTGCATTATAAGCTTAATTAAAATCTGCACTATAGGCTTAATTAAAAATCTGCACTATAAGCGCTTAATTAAAATCTGCAATATAAGCTCTACATAAAAATCTGCATTATAAGCTTAATTAAAAATCTGCACTATAGGCTTAATTAAAAATCTGCACTATAAGCGCTTCTTATGCTTCGAATTCAAGAAGAACAAAGGTCCGAAACTACTCCTACTACAGGTGAGAAGCACTTACCTTGCTTCTTAGACTCACAATCGAACAAAAAGGGCTTCTAGGACCTTAGCCGTCCGCCGCAGATGATGCCCTAACTCCCTTTCGTTTTCTGCCCGAGCTCCGCCATCGTACGCAGAAGAGAAGGAGAGAATGGTTTAAGTTATGGGAAAACAGAGCATCAACTTATCCCTTTTTATAACTTAATATTTCTGTTAACTCCTTAAATAAATTCGCTATCTTTTCTTAACAGACAAATCCAACATCAACTTATCCCTTTTATAATCCAATATTCTGTTAATTATTTTAAATAAATTCGCTACTTTTTCTAAACAAACAAATCCAACATCAACTTATCCCTTTTATAATATTCTGTTAACTATCTTAAATAAATTCGCTACCTTTTCTAAACAAACAAATCCAAGATCATCTTTTCCCTTTTATAATATTCTGTTAACTATCTTAAATAAATTCCCTACCTTTTCTAAATAGAAAAATCTGTTTGCCCACCTAGTCAGCTGGGTTTTGACCGAGTCAAAGGTCGTGGGTTCAATTCTCGGCTTGGACATTTTTTTGTCGAAACTTCCTTCGTTTAGTAAAAATACCAAACGACCTCCAAAAATTACATAAAAATACTCTAAAAATTTCTAAAAATCCCTAGAATATTTCTATAGCATTTTTAAATATTTTTAAATTACTTTTAGAACTCTAATTGAGAAAATTTGAGTCGTTACAATTCCCCATATCTTATAAAAAGTTCGTCCTCGAACTTAGAATAATTCTATAGCATGTTCTCTACCTTGTACATGCATTAGTTAGCGTCCATAATCTAATATACTAAGGAAAACTACATCAAAGGTATCTTAGGACCTCCTAACCTACATACAATGAACATAAGCATAAGCAGTGACATAAGCATGAAAACATAAACGTAAGCATGGTAGATGAACTAAACATGATGATAGACTCGATCACAAGCATGTCCGTATGCATAGGCAAGAACATAACATGAACATAACGTGGACCTAAACATAAACGTAAATATAAATATAACATGACTTGAACATACTTGCATGCATACTTATAAACATACTATTGTGGTGGCCTAGTTGCACTTAGTAGTACCGTAACATAAGTTGTTGATCAGACAACTACCCTAACGCTAGGTTGGTAGGGGTTCGAACTTAGGACCGGAGTTCCCCTTTATTCTAGCGCGCTCACCGGGCTTAGGTCCCCGGATCATACCACCATCCCAGAACATATCTTGTTTGATTCTGGCGCGCTCACAGGGCTTAGGTCCCCAGATCATACCACCATCCCAGAACATATCTTATTTAATTCTGGCGCGCTCACCGGGCTTAGGTCCCCGGATCATACCACCATCTCAGAACACATCTTGTTTGATTCTGGCGCGCTCACTGGGCTTAGGTCCCCAGATCATACCACCATCCCAGAACATATCTTATTTGATTCTGGCGCGCTCACCGGGCTTAGGTCCCCGGATCATACCACCATCCCAGAACACATCTTGTTTGATTCTGGCGCGCTCACCGGGCTTAGGTCCCCGGATCATACCACCATCCCAGAACACATCTTATTATGTAAAAGAAACTAAGCAGAATTCTTAACTTTATAAGCACTTCTAAACATCTCCCTATTCTGTATATATAATCTAATACTTCTAAGGATTTCTCTTTACTGTAAAGAATAAAGAAAAGCATACTAAAAATTAAATACTTTCTTACTTGAAGACGGCAAGGTTGGTGCTGATGTGTGATGCTAGAGAATAGGAACTGCTCTGATACCAACTGTAACACCCTGCCCTCCTCACTACTAGACTGTGAGGGCGGAGCGCTACTGCACTACTAACTTATCTTAACTAACATTTTACACATGTTGATAGAAATTCCTAAAACTCTCGGAGAACTCAAAACTTACAATTAACTAACAGCGGAAGACTAAATGACTCATCTCATACATTCTACTCAACTCTTTGTTAATAAATTCTTATGCTAAATCCCAAGGCTTCTATAGTCCAGGCATCACACATCCATCCGCACCTCCTTGTCGTCTTCCTTTGCTATAACTTTTCCTTTCCTTTATCTGCAGTAAGAGGAAAATGCATCTATAAGCAAAATTGCTTAGTAAGCACTATCTAACTCACAAAACTCGAATATGCATGTGAATATACTGAAATCTAAAAGCTGAATGCTCAAAAGGAAAACTACTCATGCTCATCTACAAGCAAAAGAAACATACTGAAATGCTAAACGTGTAAAACAAATCTATACAATCATGCTAGCATAATCTTGCTGAATTTTAAACACTTTCTGAATCTTATTTCACTTGTTTAAAAACTTATACTTTAATACTTCAAAATAATAATCAACTTTCTTCTTGGGCCCAGGCGTAGTACCATCTTATGCGCGTTCCCTAATAGGTTGGGGTAGCGAGCCACCAATCCTAAAAGAGCAGACCTCGGTCTACCAGGGCCAAGACCTCGGAATTGGACACCTGAATTTGTTTAACGACAACCTCGGAAGTCGGGTACTAGCCTCTTAAATAAAGTAAAATACTTGTTATCTTTTATTACTTCTAATATATAATGCCTCGGCATTTTCTTTAAGCACCTTGTGTGCCAAAATCCCTAAAGTCTTGACTTTGGGATCTACTTAAGGCCTTGGCCTTTTTCTTTCTTTTCTTTATCTTTCTTATACTTGTTAATACCTTTAGTAAAATAATGATTCTTTAAAAACTGAAATGTTTAAACAAATTCTAACTTTGAAATGGATAAACAAAAATCTGCATACTATGCTAATCAAAATTCTGCATACTATTCTAATCAAGATTTTGCATTCTATGCTACACTATTTCTACATACTATGCAAACATAAAATCTGCACTATAAGCTTAATTAAAATCTGCAATATAAGCTCTACATAAAAATCTGCATTATAAGCTTAATTAAAATCTGCACTATAGGCTTAATTAAAAATCTGCACTATAAGCGCTTAATTAAAATCTGCAATATAAGCTCTACATAAAAATCTGCATTATAAGCTTAATTAAAATCTGCACTATAGGCTTAATTAAAATCTGCACTATAAGCGCTTCTTATGCTTCGAATTCAAGAAGAACAAAGGTCCGAAACTACTCCTACTGCAGGTGAGAAGCACTTACCTTGCTTCTTGGACTCACAACCGAACAAAAAGGGCTTCTAGTACCTTAGCCGTCCGCCGCAGATGATGCCCTAACTCCCTTTCGTTTTCTGCCCGAGCTCCGCCATCGTACGCAGAAGAGAAGGAGAGAATGGTTTAAGTTATGGGAAAACAGAGCATCAACTTATCCCTTTTTATAACTTAATATTTCTGTTAACTCCTTAAATAAATTCGCTATCTTTTCTTAACAGACAAATCCAACATCAACTTATCCCTTTTATAATCCAATATTCTGTTAATTATTTTAAATAAATTCGCTACTTTTTCTAAACAAACAAATCCAACATCAACTTATCCCTTTTATAATATTCTGTTAACTATCTTAAATAAATTCGCTACCTTTTCTAAACAAACAAATCCAAGATCATCTTTTCCCTTTTATAATATTCTGTTAACTATCTTAAATAAATTCTCTACCTTTTCTAAATAGAAAAATCTGTTTGCCCACCTAGTCAGCTGGGTTTTGACCGAGTCAAAGGTCGTGGGTTCAATTCTCGGCTTGGACATTTTTTTGTCGAAACTTCCTTCGTTTAGTAAAAATACCAAACGACCTCCAAAAATTACATAAAAATACTCTAAAAATTTCTAAAAATCCCTAGAATATTTCTATAGCATTTTTAAATATTTTTAAATTACTTTTAGAACTCTAATTGAGAAAATTTGAGTCGTTACAATTCCCCATATCTTATAAAAAGTTCGTCCTCGAACTTAGAATAATTCTATAGCATGTTCTCTACCTTGTACATGCATTAGTTAGCGTCCATAATCTAATATACTAAGGAAAACTACATCAAAGGTATCTTAGGACCTCCTAACCTACATACAATGAACATAAGCATAAGCAGTGACATAAGCATGAAAACATAAACGTAAGCATGGTAGATGAACTAAACATGATGATAGACTCGATCACAAGCATGTCCGTATGCATAGGCAAGAACATAACATGAACATAACGTGGACCTAAACATAAACGTAAATATAAATATAACATGACTTGAACATACTTGCATGCATACTTATAAACATACTATTGTGGTGGCCTAGTTGCACTTAGTAGTACCGTAACATAAGTTGTTGATCAGACAACTACCCTAGAGCTAGGTTGGTAGGGGTTCGAACTTAGGACCGGAGTTCCCCTTTATTCTAGCGCGCTCACTGGGCTTAGGTCCCCGGATCATACCACCATCCCAGAACATATCTTGTTTGATTCTGGCGCGCTCACTGGGCTTAGGTCCCCATATCATACCACCATCCCAGAACATATCTTATTTAATTCTGGCGCGCTCACCGGGCTTAGGTCCCCGGATCATACCACCATCCCAGAACACATCTTGTTTGATTCTGACGCGCTCACTGGGCTTAGGTCCCGGATCATACCACCAGTTCCCATTTATTCTGGCGCGCTCACCGGGCTTAGGTCCCCGGATCATACCACCATCCCAGAACACATCTTGTTTGATTCTGGCGCGCTCACCGGGCTTAGGTCCCCGGATCATACCACCATCCCAGAACACATCTTATTATGTAAAAGAAACTAAGCTGAATTCTTAACTTTATAAGCACTTCTAAACATCTCCCTATTCTGTACATATAATCTAATACTTCTAAGGATTTCTCTTTACTGTAAAGAATAAAGAAAAGCATACTAAAAATTAAATACTTTCTTACTTGAAGACGGCAAGGTTGGTGCTGATGTGTGATGCTAGAGAATAGGAACTGCTCTGATACCAACTGTAACACCCCGCCCTCCTCACTACTAGACTGTGAGGGCGGAGCGCTACTGCACTACTAACTTATCTTAACTAACATTTTACACATGTTGATAGAAATTCCTAAACTCTCGGAGAACTCAAAACTTACAATTAACTAACAGCGGAAGACTAAATGACTCATCTAATACATTCTACTCAACTCTTTGTTAATAAATTCTTATGCTAAATCCCAAGGCTTCTATAGTCCAGGCATCACACATCCATCCGCACCTCCTTGTCGTCTTCCTTTGCTATAACTTTTCCTTTCCTTTATCTGCAGTAAGAGGAAAATGCATGTAACGCCCGAAAATTCTAAAACTTGCATTAGAATTATTCTACGATTTTTCTGGAATTATTAGATATTTTTCCGGAATTTTCCGAGTAGCGGAAGTAGCAAAAACAAATAGGTCGCAAACTAGCTTAGGCGGGAATCGAACCCGAGACCTATGGTGTAAGGGATAATGTTAGTAACCAGTTGAACCCAGCAGGGCCGTGCTGAAAGGAAGGAGAACCAAATATATTTATATTAGAGTTGGGTTCATTAAACCACTTAATATAAATAATAAACTTAAGTGGGGTTTGGTTTATTTTGGTTCGGCACCTCTTCACCTCACGCCACTTTCTCTTCCAAAACCTCACCGCCGCCTCTCCCTTCTTCTCTTCTTCCTCACGCACGGCACACCAAGGCAAGGGTCCATAGGATCATCTTCCGGCGACGACTCCAACACGAAGGTTCTTCTCCGCGAGAGGAACGCCAAGACGTGAGCGGTTCGTCGAGGAGATCATTTCCCCGAACTAGCGAATAGAATCGTAAGAAAACCTTACGATTGAGGTAAGAAACCCCTCACCTGCAGTATAATAGCTCCGTTTGGACTTTCTACGCATTAGATTAGTAATATGCAGATTTTTGTTGACATGTAGGGTGTTTTAACCCTCCTCTCAGATTTAGGGATTTAGTTAGCACCTTTAGATGGGCCGAACACGTTTATTCTCCTTCAGTTGGAGTTCATAGACGCTGTTGGGTGCCTAGAGGTGATTTCCCTAAGGGAAAGGAGGGTTTAGGCACACCAAGTGTTCGATAAAATGACTAGACCAGCAAAAATGCAACTTAGGCATTTTAAACAGCGTAGATAAATGCATTAGAAGCATTTAGATCAGTAAATCAGTTTATTCTAGCTTATATGGGACTAGATGCCCAAATGGGTGGGCTCCCACAGTCGCCTCTAGGTTCAGACAACCTAGTTCTAGGTTCAGATAACCTAGATTCAACTAACTAGCATATCAAGATTTTACTTTCAGCAGCGGCACTGCACTGGATTAGATATCCATTGGGTTGGACTCCACAGTCGTCCCTAGGTTCAGATAACCTAGTAAACCTCCTAAATTCGGAACTTGCAACCCCGGGTTTAGTAGGGATGCGCGCACAGCAAGTACAGTTGTCGGGCCCAACAGCATGTTTAGTATTTTCACTTACTATGTATTAGTTTTCAAAACTCAAAAATCAGTTATACCAGTTGAGTTTGATTGCAGCTTCAGTTTAGTCTAGCTTAGCTCAGCATTATGCTTCAGTGTAATTTTCCATGATAGCTCTATGTTTCAGCTTATGCTATGCCATGCTTGTATTATACTATGCCATGCCATGCTTGCATATTCAGTATGTTTTCCAAAAGCATGTTTTAAAAGCATATTTGCATCGTATGCATGATTTAGTGAGGTAGATGGTTTCTTACTAAGCTTTTTAGCTTACAGATACTATTTTCCTTATACTGCAGATACAGGTAAAAGGAAAATGGACTAGCAGAGGAGGCTGGAGGACAATGCGAAGATGGTGTGTGTGTGTGGAACTGGAAGCAAAGGTCCTTAGGGGACTTAGCAGGATGAACATTAGACTCTTTAGCATGTTTACCTTAGCACCTTACAGTTTATGGTTTAATACTTTCATTTTTATGCACCTTTAGTTTTGGAACGTACTAAACTATGAAAGAATGAGTTAGATTGTTAGTAGTCATTATAGGAATGTTTGTTAATGCATGTTAGAAGTAGCTTCAATTGATTTAGAACTGCTGTGTGAGGTTTTGGCACGCCAAAGTGCTGAAATCAGAACTTCCGGGTGAAATCAGACTCTGATCGGTCACCAGACCGATCAGGGTCTGAGCTGTGCCACTGGATCGGTCAGCCGACCGATCCAGCGAGATACAGTATGCTACTGTATCCTCCTGGATCGGTCAGCCGACCGATCCAGTCTTTAGGTGCCTGGATCGGTCAGCCGACCGATCCAGACATACCTGGATCGGTCTGCCGACCGATCCATCACGGGACAATAGCGAACCCAGGATTACCTGGATCGGTCTGCCGACCGATCCAGCTTATACTGGATCGGTCCCCAGACCGATCCAGCCAGTGTTCGCGTGGGGGGTCAATGGATCGTTCCACGGACCGATCCAAAGTTCCAATTTTGTCTCCTCAACCTAGCTATGAATATCTAGAAGGTAGTGGGACATGAAATCTCACTCTCACAGAGTTAACAGAGACAACTACAATAGTTTAGTAAAATTTTTATTCAGCCCAGTTTTTCCGCATTAGAAATTTAGCTGCAGTTAGCAAAGAAACTGTAGCGGTCCGCCTTGCAGCCTAGCAGTAGAAGGTGGGTCGTTACAATGCATCTATAAGCAAAATTGCTTAGTAAGCACTATCTAACTCACAAAACTCGAATATGCATGTGAATATACTGAAATCTAAAAGCTGAATGCTCAAAAGGAAAACTACTCATGCTCATCTACAAGCAAAAGAAACATACTGAAATGCTAAACGTGTATAACAAATCTATACAATCATGCTAGCATAATCTTGCTGAATTTTAAACACTTTCTGAATCTTATTTCACTTGTTTAAAAACTTATACTTTAATACTTCAAAATAATAATCAACTTTCTTCTTGGGCCCAGGCGTAGTACCATCTTATGCGCGTTCCCTAATAGGTTGGGGTAGCGAGCCACCAATCCTAAAAGAGCAGACCTCGGTCTACCAGGGCCAAGACCTCGGGATTGGACACCTGGATTTGTTTAACGACAACCTCGGAAGTCGGGTACTAGCCTCTTAAATAAAGTAAAATACTTGTTATCTTTTATTACTTCTAATATATAATGCCTCGGCATTTTCTTTAAGCACCTTGTGTGCCAAAATCCCTAAAGTCTTGACTTTGGGATCTACTTAAGGCCTTGACCTTTTCTTTCTTTTCTTTATCTTTCTTATACTTGTTAATACCTTTAGTAAAATAATGATTCTTTAAAAACTGAAATGTTTAAACAAATTCTAACTTTGAAATGGATAAACAAAAATCTGCATACTATGCTAATCAAAATTCTGCATACTATTCTAATCAAGATTTTGCATTCTATGCTACACTATTTCTACATACTATGCAAACATAAAATCTGCACTATAAGCTTAATTAAAATCTGCAATATAAGCTCTACATAAAAATCTGCATTATAAGCTTAATTAAAATCTGCACTATAGGCTTAATTAAAAATCTGCACTATAAGCGCTTAATTAAAATCTGCAATATAAGCTCTACATAAAAATCTGCATTATAAGCTTAATTAAAAATCTGCACTATAGGCTTAATTAAAAATCTGCACTATAAACGCTTCTTATGCTTCGAATTCAAGAAGAACAAAGGTCCGAAACTACTCCTACTGCAGGTGAGAAGCACTTACCTTGCTTCTTGGACTCACAACCGAACAAAAAGGGCTTCTAGGACCTTAGCCGTCCGCCGCAGATGATGCCCTAACTCCCTTTCGTTTTCTGCCCGAGCTCCGCCATCGTACGCAGAAGAGAAGGAGAGAATGGTTTAAGTTATGGGAAAACAGAGCATCAACTTATCCCTTTTTATAACTTAATATTTCTGTTAACTCCTTAAATAAATTCGCTATCTTTTCTTAACAGACAAATCCAACATCAACTTATCCCTTTTATAATCCAATATTCTGTTAATTATTTTAAATAAATTCGCTACTTTTTCTAAACAAACAAATCCAACATCAACTTATCCCTTTTATAATATTATGTTAACTATCTTAAATAAATTCGCTACCTTTTCTAAACAAACAAATCCAAGATCATCTTTTCCCTTTTATAATATTCTGTTAACTATCTTAAATAAATTCCCTACCTTTTCTAAATAGAAAAATCTGTTTGCCCACCTAGTCAGCTGGGTTTTGACCGAGTCAAAGGTCGTGGGTTCAATTCTCGGCTTGGACATTTTTTTGTCGAAACTTCCTTCGTTTAGTAAAAATACCAAACGACCTCCAAAAATTACATAAAAATACTCTAAAAATTTCTAAAAATCCCTAGAATATTTCTATAGCATTTTTAAATATTTTTAAATTACTTTTAGGACTCTAATTGAGGAAATTTGAGTCGTTACAATTCCCCATATCTTATAAAAAGTTCGTCCTCGAACTTAGAATAATTCTATAGCATGTTCTCTACCTTGTACATGCATTAGTTAGCGTCCATAATCTAATATACTAAGGAAAACTACATCAAAGGTATCTTAGGACCTCCTAACCTACATACAATGAACATAAGCATAAGCAGTGACATAAGCATGAAAACATAAACGTAAGCATGGTAGATGAACTAAACATGATGATAGACTCGATCACAAGCATGTCCATATGCATAGGCAAGAACATAACATGAACATAACGTGGACCTAAACATAAACGTAAATATAAATATAACATGACTTGAACATACTTGCATGCATACTTATAAACATACTATTGTGGTGGCCTAGTTGCACTTAGTAGTACCGTAACATAAGTTGTTGATCAGACAACTACCCTAACGCTAGGTTGGTAGGGGTTCGAACTTAGGACCGGAGTTCCCCTTTATTCTAGCGCGCTCACCGGGCTTAGGTCCCCGGATCATACCACCATCCCAGAACATATCTTGTTTGATTCTGGCGCGCTCACTGGGCTTAGGTCCCCGGATCTTACCACCACATATCTTATTTAATTCGGCGCGCTCACCGGGCTTAGGTCCCCGGATCATACCACCATCTCAGAACACATCTTGTTTGATTTTGGCGCGCTCACTGGGCTTAGGTTCCCAGATCATACCACCATCCCAGAACATATCTTATTTGATTCTGGCGCACTCACCGGGCTTAGGTCCCCGGATCATACCACCATCCCAGAACACATCTTGTTTGATTCTGGCGCGCTCACCGGGCTTAGGTCCCCGGATCATACCACCATCCCAGAACACATCTTATTATGTAAAAGAAACTAAGCAGAATTCTTAACTTTATAAGCACTTCTAAACATCTCCCTATTCTGTATATATAATCTAATACTTCTAAGGATTTCTCTTTACTGTAAAGAATAAAGAAAAGCATACTAAAAATTAAATACTTTCTTACTTGAAGACGGCAAGGTTGGTGCTGATGTGTGATGCTAGAGAATAGGAACTGCTCTGATACCAACTGTAACACCCTGCCCTCCTCACTACTAGACTGTGAGGGCGGAGCGCTACTGCACTACTAACTTATCTTAACTAACATTTTACACATGTTGATAGAAATTCCTAAAACTCTCGGAGAACTCAAAACTTACAATTAACTAACAGCGGAAGACTAAATGACTCATCTAATACATTCTACTCAACTCTTTGTTAATAAATTCTTATGCTAAATCCCAAGGCTTCTATAGTCCAGGCATCACACATCCATCCGCACCTCCTTGTCGTCTTCCTTTGCTATAACTTTTCCTTTCCTTTATCTGCAGTAAGAGGAAAATGCATCTATAAGCAAAATTGCTTAGTAAGCACTATCTAACTCACAAAACTCGAATATGCATGTGAATATACTGAAATCTAAAAGCTGAATGCTCAAAAGGAAAACTACTCATGCTCATCTACAAGCAAAAGAAACATACTGAAATGCTAAACGTGTATAACAAATCTATACAATCATGCTAGCATAATCTTGCTGAATTTTAAACACTTTCTGAATCTTATTTCACTTGTTTAAAAACTTATACTTTAATACTTCAAAATAATAATCAACTTTCTTCTTAGGCCCAGGCGTAGTACCATCTTATGCGCGTTCCCTAATAGGTTGGGGCAGCGAGCCACCAATCCTAAAAAGTAGACCTCGGTCTACCAGGGACAAGACCTCAGAATTGGACACTTGGATTTGTTTAACGACAACCTCGGAAGTCGGGTACTAGCCTTTTAAATAAAGTAAAATACTTGTTATCTTTTATTACTTCTAATATATAATGCCTCGGTATTTTCTTTAAGCACCTTGTGTGTCAAAATCCCTAAAATCTTGACTTTGGGATCTACTTAAGGCCTTGGCCTTTCTCTTTCTTTTCTTTATCTTTCTTACACTTGTTAATACTTCTAATAAAAGAATGCTTCTTTAAAAACTGAAATGTTTAAATAAATTCTAACTTTGAAATGCATAAATAAAAATCTGTATACTATGCTAATCAAAATTCTGCATACTATTCTAATCAAGATTTTGCATTCTATGCTACACTATTTCTACATACTATGCAAACATAAAATCTGCACTATAAGCTTAATTAAAATCTGTAATATAAGCTCTACATAAAAATCTGCATTATAAGCTTAATTAAAATCTGCACTATAGGCTTAATTAAAAATCTGTACTATAAGCGCTTAATTAAAATCTGCAATATAAGCTCTACATAAAAATCTGCATTATAAGCTTAATTAAAAATCTGCACTATAGGCTTAATTAAAAATCTGCACTATAAGCGCTTCTTATGCTTCGAATTCAAGAAGAACAAAGGTTCGAAACTACTCCTACTGCAGGTGAGAAGCACTTACCTTGCTTCTTGGACTCACAACCGAACAAAAAGGGCTTCTAGGACCTTAGCCGTCCGCCGAAGATGATGCCCTAACTCCCTTTCGTTTTCTGCCCGAGCTCCGCCATCGTACGCAGAAGAGAAGGAGAGAATAGTTTAAGTTATGGGAAAACAAAGCATCAACTTATCCCTTTTTATAACTTAATATTTCTGTTAACTCCTTAAATAAATTCGCTATCTTTTCTAAACAGACAAATCCAACATCAACTTATCCCTTTTATAATCCAATATTCTGTTAATTATTTTAAATAAATTCGCTACTTTTTCTAAACAAACAAATCCAACATCAACTTATCCCTTTTATAATATTCTGTTAACTATCTTAAATAAATTCGCTACCTTTTCTAAACAAACAAATCCAAGATCATCTTTTCCCTTTTATAATATTCTGTTAACTATCTTAAATAAATTCGCTACCTTTTCTAAACAGAAAAATCTGTTTGCCCACCTGGTCAGCTGGGTTTTGACCGAGTCAAAGGTCGTGGGTTCAATTCTCGGCTTGGACATTTTTTTGTCGAAACTTCCTTCGTTTAGTAAAAATACCAAACGACCTTCAAAAATTACATAAAAATACTCTAAAAATTTCTAAAAATCCCTAGAATATTTCTATAGCATTTTTAAATATTTTTAAATTACTTTTAGGACTCTAATTGAGTAAATTTGGGTCGTTACAAAACACAAATACAACACCAAAACCATAGGATAGCCACATGGCTATACACAAATACAATGCCAAAAATAAGAAAAGAATATACAAAAGAAAATAAGCACGGTCTTCGGATGTGACGTAGGACCCGGCAGACAGGATACTCCGAGCGACACTGACCATCTACAGGCTACCTGAAAACATAAATGTATACATGCGGTGGTGATTATAGGTAACTCAGCGGGTAATAGACAAGATAGTGCATGGTCTACAATAAAACATGGAGATCACAAGTATACAGTCTCAGTAGGGAATAAAGAACATGATCATACTATCATAATCAATGCACCTAAACATATCTGACATAATAACCTGACATATAAACTGTACAAACCACAACTAACATAATGACAGATACATACCCAATCTGGAATCGACCCATGGTACAATGATCAGTAAACTCACCGGATCTGCAACAGATATACCCGTGACACCTGTGCAATATAAGTACGACTGCATATACATGTAAAATAAATGACATGTATGCAGTATGGCAACCAAATGCAACAATCATTTCTCAAACAAGTGCAACAACGACAATCACATGCAACTAGTATCTACTAGGCATGTATGCAAATATAACCCCCAGATGCACCGCGCATCATATGCAAAAGTGCATGCATGCTCCATGGTCACCCCCGCCACCTCTCCAGACACCATGACCCCTGTATGGCCGAGAGGCTTGGGTCTGTGACGACTGTACTACCCTCCAGCCCACTATATAGTGGTCGAGGCGGACAGTCCGCTAGTAGCTATCTAACTACATAGCATCAGGGTCCCTGACTGCTCACAATGCCGGATCTCACTAAACCTCGTGACCGGGTGGCACGACAGGACTAGCAGCAACTGCTCCAACTACCACTACCCATGAGTGGCCGAGTGTGCGGTGCTAAACCAAACCAACTGATGACTCTCTCAACCACAAGGGAGACAACGGTCATCAGATGCAATGAATGATGAACATGATATATATATATATAATCATCATCCATGCAACAACCCCAAACCTCAAAAATACCTCCAACAAGAGTGTAATCGTCATGATACCTCCACGTATCCCATCAAACATATATAGACACTACACATGTATAATCAACCAAAATCATCTAATAATCCCACCAGACACATGGACACAAAAACATAAGTACAATCAACATGTATCCCCCAATAAAAACACAATAGACATGTGTATATACTCCAAACATACAATCAACACCACTCCTCCAAAAGTACATGACAAATACGTGTGTACATACAACATGCAAATGCACGGTCAACAAGATGACTCCTATAACACATCCCCACCTATGTACAGTCAACATCATATACCCAATCAGCATGGTAATACCAACAACCCGACAATCCCTACAAGACATACTCTACACGTGAAATCACAACAGAGTAGATATCAAGAGTGAAGACTGTATATGAATTAAATAGATCATCACAAGGGTCAAGCATAAGTATCATGCAGGAAAAACAACAACCGATCATGATATAAGATAAAGTAGCCTAATTCATCCAATAATAACCATGCACTAAGTACAAGAAAATCTACATAGAGGTCAAGGAAGAAATACCCGCCTTGATATGTAGATCGTGTCCAGAATAAATTCCACGTTGAGACGCTCGCCTCGAAACAAAGTCCTGCGATCACATAATATATTTAGCTAATTACATAGGTAATAAATAGCTAAATAAACTCCCCAATCTAGTTAGGGAAACCCTTCTAAATTCCTCCCTTAATTGTTTAAAATAGAACAACTCTAACATTCCATAAACCATTAAATTAAACTCCAACATGATTCACCTTTAATCCTCACCCATATCCATAATTTCCAATCCAAAACCCCTAATCTAATATCAACATGAACACAATACTACTCACTAATAAATCTAAGCAAGAATAAACCCTACAACCCCTTAGAAAAATCTAATCCAGTAACTTACGGATCAGAACACAAAAGTAACACTGGGAATTGCCTACCTTGGTACTTTGGCAGCAATTTCTGAAGCTTACAGCCCACAAGAACCTCTACTATCCTCTACCAAGACCCTACATGAATTTCTTCCAAGAATAAATCCAAAAGAGCAATCATACAACAAATGATTTGCTGAAACCCTAATCCACAATACAAACTCACCTCAACAGATCCCTAACTCTTCAGTCGAGACCTCCACAACTCCAAGAACTGGAATTGGCAGTGACCGGCAACAGGGAAGATCCACCACATACTGGTCCAATGCTTCCTCTATTCCAGAACAGAAAGAACATCACCAAGCAGATCAATCTAACAAGATCTTGAAGCCGTATGATTCAAGGTGAAGTATACCTCAATTAAACTCTCCCAGGTGGTGTCGCCCACTTCGATCTAGCAATTATGGAGTTGCGAGTCAAACTCCAGTGAATAAATAGAGAAGAAGAACTGAGAGAGCTCCATCTGCCGAGAGAGATGCGAACCAACTCCCCCTCCCCCTGCCGTGCCCTAGCTCCGCCGTGCCCTAGAAGCCGAGCAACGACCGATCGCGATCAAGACACCATTGAAGATGAAATCGCTCAATCAGGGATGACAGGCAACGTCGAGATCCAGCAACCCCTTCCCTCCGACGACACGTGATGACGAGATCGTGATGGAAGAAACCTCTCCGTCGTCGTCGGGTCGTCTGCTTGCGAGAGCGAAAGGGAGGAAGTCGGGTCGGGCATATGTGAGAGAGAAAGAAAGGGAGGAAGAAGAGTCAGTATCTCCCTCCTCAACGCTTAAGGGTTGCCCTGCGCCGGCGACGTCGAGAGGGTGAAGAGGAAGATCGCCGATTGCCTGCGCGAGGGGCAGAGATGCGAAGAACAGAGAAGGGAGAAGAATCGGGGATGCGAACAGGGGAAGGGAAATCGAGAATTTAGATATTAGGTTTTTAATTAAATACTTAGATTATATTTAATTAAATCCTAAGTTAAATTTCTCATCAACTCCCAACTTAACTAGCTATCCCAAATAGGCCTCCTCTGTACCCCGAATCCATCCCCTTAAAACGAGTCATACGGACTCCGTTTAAATCCCGAAAAATTTCTAAAAATCCACGAAAAATCCAATAAGACTTTTCGTCCAATAATATTTATTATTTAATTCTTCCGGTATCTTACATGGATCGTACTGATGCCTTAGAGAAGGAGCAGCGGAGGATGTCTGACTATTATCGAAATGCTGAGGATGAGGAGGAGTGACTTTAGGATTTCTTGCTTATGACTTATTGTATTTTTTAACTTGGATTATGACTAAGTTTAATCTTAAGTACTTTTTAGTTATTCATGTCTTTGATTATGTTTTATAGAATAGGTTCTTTTGTTTTGGAAATTATTACTTAGTTTTCAAAATTATTTTTGTAAAAAATACCTCTTTCAAAATTTTGGTTTTAAAAAATTCTTTCAAAATTATTTTCATTTTTCTGGAATAGCCTAGGTCTTATTGTAGAATTGCATGATCCTATAGTTCTAGGAGCCAGCATCTCACAAGCATAGTAGAATCCCTTGTTTGATAACTTAGAATGAGTGAGATGCTTAGGTCTTAGTCCTAGATTTCATATGCTTATGTCCGTGCATCGTTATAAATCTAGGCTTTAAACAATAAATATGAATCAATTTGGGTTAATTAACTAGTAAAAACCTAATTAGTACTAAATACTCAAATTGACCAACCTGAGTCAAATTGCTACTATCTTGTGGTAGTTAGCCTTGGACAAAAGTTGGACATGTCATCATAAGGACAAATTTTTCTTAGATTTTTTCTATAACCCTGCTTGGACTTTTAGGAATCTATCGATTTTAAGGGGAGCTACGCACTAAACTTTTAAGTAGCTCATTATTTTCAAAATCTTCAACTCAATAAAGGTTTTCATAACTTAGAAAATTATTTTTCATATTTGTTTTTTTTTTCGGTAGATATTTTTTAAATCTTCATCATGCTTAGAAAATTCTTTTACAAATTTATTCTTTTCAAATTTTCAATTCTTTCGATAAACTATCAATTTTTTAAAATATTTTTTAACTACTTATATTTAACAAAAAAATTTTCCAAAACACTTTTAATTTAGCAATTTTTTTTTTCAAAATTTTTCATAAAATTTTTAATTTAGAAAAACTATTTCACAATTTTTTCAATAAGCCTTTCAAAATTTTCATTAAGCTTAGAAAACTTTTCACGAATTTTTCTTTTCGACTTTTTCAAAATTTTCATTTTTAATCTACCTTAATCTATATTTGTTCAAAATTTTCAAATAGTGTTTACCTTAGGATAACTTTTTCAATAAATCGTTCTTTTTCAAATTTTTAACTTAGTATTTTTTTTAAAAAAACCTCAAAAAGTACTTCTATTTTTGAAAACCTTGGTTGTTTTTTATTTCTATCTAATATTTTTGGTAGATTAGTCTGTCCCTATTTTTAATGTGTATCAAAGGGGAAAGATAGTAATTTCAGGGGGAGTTAGTTAACTCAAAGGGAAAATTAAAAGTTAAATTGCTTGTTTATTTACTTGTTGCATATTTTTAACTTAACTTTGAACCTTGGTTGCCAAACATCAAAAAGGGGGAGATTGTTAGTGCAAGCTGCACCAGAATCAAACCTGAGTTTTGATGTTGTCAAAGGTTCAAGTTAAGTCTTGTTGTGATCTAACAAGTTGACTGAATGTGCAGGATGTTTACTCAACCGAGAAAGCCCTAGCTGGAGGCTAGGCGGAGAAATCTTAGCAGATCGTGGAACCTAGGTGCAAATCCAAGCAAGTCAAGGGGACCCAATGCTTGGTGGTATGATCGAGAGGTCTGGAGGGCCGAAGATTGAAGGAAAAGTCCTGGGGAGCCGATCAAGGCTGAGTGAAAAGTCCAAACTAGATCTGGAGGATCAAAGTTTGGCAGGTGGGTTGAGGTAAACAAACTGGAGGAGCGACTGTGAGGTCGAGTTCCAGAAGGGAACAACCCTAGGTCGCTGATCCAACTAAAGAAACCGGAAAAGTTTCCAAGTTGAGGTCAAGTACAGTTCTACTGTTCTTTTATTACTTATTCATTATTATGTTGTGTTCTAACATCTGTTTTACAGGAAATGGTTTTTTCTTAACCTTCTGTTGCAGGACCGATTGGATCGGTCGACCGAACCTGTGGATCGGTCGACCGAACAAGATCAATACAAAGTAGCTAACATCTCAGAACAGATCATATCCGTTCAAAGACTGATCGGTCGACCGAACAGTAAGATCGGTCGACCGAACCATGAAGACTCAGCACTAGACAGCTCATCAGCAGCGATTAGCAGAAAAGGGAAAAAGGGCTGATCGGTCGACCGAACCAGGGATCGGTCGACCGATCCAATCAGCATTAAACAGTATTAAAAGAAGATCTCTGGTAGATTTCGACGAACAAGGAAAAGGCTTGTTCAGTCGACCGAAAAGATGGTTCGGTCGACCGAACCATTAAAGATCAGTTAATGCAGATTTCCGAGGCAGCTTCAGACTTCGGCCAGGAAGGAAGGAGGGAGCGGGTTCGGTCGACCGAACAGTGGGATCGGTCGACCGAACGCCCAAGGCCTATAAATTGAGGCTCGAAGTCAGAGGCCGTATACAACTTTCTAATCAATTCTGGTGCTCTTCTGCAAGTTGCTCATGCCTACGATTTCAGCAAGCAACTTCATTCGTGCCGACCAAGCTTCGTCCTTCAAATCTTATTGTCGGTATAATTATTTTATATTGCACTTAATTTACATAAGATAGTAGGTGTGTTACTATCTTAACATTCTTGTATCTGTACGATTCACTTCTTTCCGAGGATTTCGGAAAGAAAGTTTTTAGTGCTTTGCCCATCGGTGCGGTCAAGGACTGCGGGCCTTCGAGTAGGAGTCGAGCTAGACTCCGAACGAAGTAAAATATTTTATCTCCTTTTTATTTCCGCTGCATGACTTTGATTTGAAAGAAAAGAATAGTTTTAAAAAGCGCGATATTCATCCCCCCCTCTATCGCTCTAAACAATCTATCAGTAGGTACCACTCTGAATTAGTGTAACCACCAATCAGGCAAGAGGGTGATTTTCAAACTTACTTTTAATATTTATTTTTTTGGTTTTAAACTTTTTTGATATAATCCAAATTGGTACAATTATCTTTTTGGATAATTTTTTCCATTGCAAACTACTCTGAATTGGTGCAATACCAATCGAGTTTTTATACTTTTATTATCTCCCATACTGCTAATCCAAAACCTAGTTTTGGGATTTTTCTTCTTCTTCTTCTTTGTGTGCAAGGTTCTTTAAATGGCCTAAAATGAAGGATACAACACTGTTCATCCCCCGCTCTTCAACGAGGATGACTTTCCATATTGGAAGAAGCGGATGGAGGTGTACTTGAAAACCAACATCGATTAGTGGTTCACCATCTGATGAGGATACAAGGCACCGGTAGACAAAGTAATAAAAGTACCAGTCGACCCAAAAAGATGGAATTTAGAAGACAAGAAAAAGGCCCAGATCAACTCAAAGGTAGCAAACACAATCCAATGTAGACTTACTAAGAAAGACTTGAACCGTGTCGGCCCGCATGTAAATGCAAAGGACCTCTGGAATAAACTCATCGAGCTACACTAAGAAACAAATGATGCAAAGGTAACCGAAATAAATTCACCTTTGAATAAATTAATTAACAGCAAAATGCAGGAAGAAGATAAGGTGACTTGGGATGAAGAGTTGGAAGTCGAAAATCGGAAGCATCACAACTACCTCGCACTGATGGCGACTGGATCGGAATCAGAAAGCGAGACGGAACAAGATGATGAGTCTGAAGATGATTTAAGCCACGAGTTTCCACTCATTTCCGAAGATTTGAATGAGGCATCTTTTATCTTAACCGTTGAATTTTTTAGAATAATTTCATGTATGAATAAAAAATTAGTAAAATATGAAGAATAAAATAATACACTCCTTAAGAAAAATCAATACCTTAAGGAACAATATAACTCTCAGACAAAAACCTCTAACCCAATTCAATTCGAAATACTGGAGGAAGAAAATGCTAAATTAAAAACTGAAATAACCAATTAAAAGAATTATTAGAAAAATTTACAACTAGATCCAAATATCTAGATATGATACTTGGATCTCAACGAGTTGTATATAATAAATTCGGGCTCGGATACAAGTCCAACTCGACTAACAAAACCTTCATATCTCTAGTCACTCAAACTAAGAATCAAACCAAAGCTTGGGTTCCAAAAGCATGCCTAACCACACAAGTAGGACTCAATCAATTTTATGTACCCAAAAATAAAATTCATTACCTAAAATCAAATTCAACTAAACTTATCAATTCAAACTCAAATCGAAAAACTTGTTGGGACCGAATGTGTAGCTAGAGGGGGGGAGGGGGGTGAATAGCTCGTCGCGTGCTCGTCGTTGGCGTTGCTTGTTTCTTCAGAGATGTGCAGCGGAAATACAAAGAAACAAATGCATACAACACTAACAAATAGATTTTACTTGGTATCCACCTCACAAGAGGTGACTAGTCCAAGGATCCACACACGCACACACCCTCCACTATGAATAACACTCCTTTATGGTAACTACCAAAGGCGGAGAAGCCCTACAATCTCTCTATACAAGAAGAAAGCAAAGGGAAAACAGATACAAGAAATATCTTACAAGATAAGCAATGAAAACCCTAATCCTAGTTTTTCTTCTTGTTGTGTTCTCGCCTCTTGACTTAGATGTCTCTCCAAGATCCTTCAAGAACTGGCGATCTGAACCTCAAAGAGTTGCTGTGGAGATGCTGGTGAAGATCAGAGCTGAACAGTATGAGCGATGCTGAAGAAGATGCACGCCAACGACCTTTATCTGCGCCAACGGTCAGATCCCGATCGATTGGATTGCTCCCAATCGATCGGGGAGGCTTTGGATCGATCAATGGATCGATCCAGAGCGCCTCTGTGCTCTCTGGAATAGCCTGGATCGATCGGCTGATCGATCTAGGGCTTATCGCGCGAAGTCGCAGCTCCCAATCGATCCACTGATCGATTGGGGGCTCTGGATCGATCGGCTGATCGATCCAGGGCTGTTCTGTGCGATCGCGCACTCGTCCCAATCGATCCACTGATAGATTGGGAGGAGGCCTGTCGTGAAGACTCGTCCAATCGATCGGCCGATCGATTGGGCATGAGCCAATCGATCGGCTGATCGATCCAGCTCATGATTTTCTCCCAAAATCAAGTCTAAAGCCTCCTAAACCAACATTCGGTCAACCATGACCTGTTGGTTCATCGTGCCTAGCATCCGGTCACCCTTGACCTGCTAGGACTCCCTCACCAAGTGTCCGGTCAATCCCCTTTGACCCACTTGGACTTTTCCTCATCGTGCCAAGTATCCGGTCACTCCCTTGACCTACTTGATCTTTTCCCTTCTTGCCAAGTGTCCGGTCAATCCCTTTGACTTACTTGGACTTTCACCAGATGTCTGGTCAACCTTGACCCATCTGGATTTTCCTGTGCCTGACTTCATTCACCATGACTTCCCTTTTGCATAGCTTCACTCACTAGGACTTCTCTTCTGCCTGGCTTCACTCGCCAGGTCTTTCACCTAACTTCACTCACTAGGATTTTCACCTGGCTTCATTCACCAGGATTTTCTTCTGCCTGGCTTCACAAACCAGGACTTTCACCTAGTTTCACTCACTAGGATTTTCCTTTTGCCTAGCTTCACTCACTAGGATTTTCCTTTTGCCTAGCTTCACTCACTAGATCTTTCACCTGGTTTCACTCACCAGGATTTTCTTCTGCCTGGCTTCACTCACCAGGACTTTCACCTAACTTCACTCACTAGGATTTTCCTTCTGCCTAGCTTCACTCAGTAGGTCTTTCACCTGGCTTCACTTACCAGGATTTTCCTTCTGCCTGGCATCCCAGTTAAGACTTCTCAGTCAAGTATCTGGTCAACCTTGACCTACTTGACTCTTCTTCAATCAACCTGATCAGACCCTGATCAGAAGGGAATTGCACCAAACAATCTCTCCAAATGAACAACTGCACCTGCACTTGTCCATATCATCGAAGTCTTGTATTGTCAAACATTGAAACTCAAACCAAGACTCAAGCTTGGTCAACCAGGTCAACCTTGACCTGAGGGATATTGCACCAACAATCTCCCCCTTTTTGATATTTGACAATACCTTATTTAAGTTAGGCTAATCACATAGCCTAAACTTCCTTCATGCCAGTAGGTAATGAAGGCTTAAGTTAAACCCTACATTCTTCTACTAAGAAGACAAACTCCCTCTTAGATAATGCAGACCTAACTTAAACCCTACATTCTCCCCCTATTGGCACACATCAACAAATTCACTTGTTGAAAATTCTCTCCTTTGAGACTCTCCCCCTGAAGAGTTGCTCATCGTTGTTCACAACTTCACTCGTTATGATCAACACGATAATGAAGGTCCCATACCCTTCATTATCAACCCTACATTCTCCCCCAATGTAGTCAAATGCCCAACCTTGAGCATTTACAACTTAAACAATGAAGATATCCACTCTCCATTGTAATCCAATGCTCAACCTTGAGCATGTTCTTAAAAGAAAGTTAAACACCCTCCAAGGTTCATGAAAAAAATTTTCATGTCTTTAAAGAGTACCTCCCCCTAAAGACATGGTCGTACCTTCTGTCATTGCACCAACAATGACTTGGAATCCCTAAACCTTTAGGAAACCCAAATTGAGGTTCAAAAGTTCAAAATTTGAATCAAACCTCAACCTAAACTTCAATTTAGTCTTCCTCAACCAATCCTTCCTTGTTTTCAATATGAAAACACCCTTTTTATGTATACAAATGTATTTTGAGGGGTTAGGAATGGTTATCTAGACTAAAATAGGTTCAAAATGATGAAAATAAGCTTTCCCAGCCAAAATCAGCATCTTCGATCGATTGGAGTTGGGTTCCAATCGATTGAACTAGCTTGAATCGATCCACTGATCGATTCAGAAGGACTGGATCGATCCAGACGGCTTCTGTTCGCGAGAAGCCTGCCCTCAATCGATGGCCCGATCGATTGAGACCCTTCAATCGATCGGGGGATCGATTGAAGGTATGATATTTCTGAAATTCACTTTCAGTGAATTTCAGAAACCCCTAGAAAAATCTACAAAATTCTAAAAATCGTGAAAATTTGTGTAGACATTATTTAGGGTATACTTTATCATGGAAAAATAGTTTTCTATGAAAATACATCATATTTTCAAAGATTGACACAAACTTGAAAACTTACAAAAACTTTAGTATTTTTTTCAAATTTGTATCTAACTATTCAATGGTGATTACTATCAAAAGATAGCCTTCACCAAGGTTTTTCAAAATCATTTTAAAAACATTTTCAAAACCAATATCCCACCATGTTCCCTGGGCTTAATGCACATGACTTGTACATTAGTTTTCCCAATGATGGGAAAACACATAACTATGTGTTTTGATGAACTTAAAACTCAAGGAAATGCACTAAATCAGCATGTTGAGTTTTGTTCATCATCCTAACATCTCACTTGTATCTATTGTGCACAAAACACATACAAGTCATCTTATAGGTCTTTGTGAGATGTCAAATTTGGTTTTGCCCTAATCTAGGGATCATGCATATCTATCTAGGCATTTTGTGGATATTAAACATCCACCTAGGATGTCACTTGTTGAAACCACCTGTTGATAAATTCCATTTGTCCTTAATTTTAAGGAAACAAATATAATGCATGATAATGTTATGGCATACATCAAAAAGAAATAATTTTCAGAAGAAAATTTTCTTATAACTACATGATGTATGTATGACATGACATGATATTTTTGTGTTTTCATAATAAGGCATGAGTGCAAAAATAAAACATGATGTCATGACATATAATGAGCAAATAATCATGGCAAGGTTTAGCATAAATAAAATATACCTAGATTATCTATCTAAGTATCCTTAATCAAAGCTAATTCTAAAACTTAAACCCTAGATTGCCCAAAGTGCTTCAAGAAAGTGTCAAAACCTAAATTGACATTTCTAATTCTCTTGATTAATTTATGCCAATTGAAATTAAGCATATTCCTCAAGTGTTGGTATATTTCATTTTTCCACAAGAGTAGCACTTTAAATTAAGACTTAGATTTGCCTTAAATTACTAAGAAAATACCAAAGTCTCAACTTGGTATTTCTTATGTTTTCCCAAATTGTGCCAATTAAAATTAAAATCAATATCTTCAATTTTGGCACACTTTACTCTTCCAAAGAGTAAATGATAAATCTATTTCATTTTCAAAGGTTAATAATAACCTTGAAAATGCTCCTTGAGTGTCAATTTCTTTAAAGTTGGGTTAACTACCCTTCTTCTTAGAGTTGACACTCTCTAACCCATCTATGGGGTAGAGAAAATACTCCTAGGAACCCAACACCTATTGGTGCTCCTTGGATGCTCTAGGTATTCACTAGGGATAACTTCCTTAGATACCTTCCTAGTGACCTTGTTTGGCTTCTTAGAAGCCTTGGTTACTTTTTCTAGGTCAACCGTAGGGATTGCTTCCCTTGTGACCTTGTTTGTGACTTTCTTAGACTTCTTAGAAGTCTTAGTCACATTTGTTGTAAAAATACTCTTAGGGATAACCTCCCTAGTATTTTTGACTTGACCCTTAGACCTAGACTCGGTTCCATAGCTATATGGAACCTTATGGTAAGAAATTGCATCCTTCTTAGTCTTAGGTTTGTATCCTAAACCTCTATGACCCTTGGATGACCCTTGTAGTCTCCTAGACCTAGGTTTTGCTCATTTTGCCCTATTAGGATATTTTCCATCCTTTTTAGGGTATTTTCCATTTTATCAAGTCTTGACCTCAAGACTTGATTTCCTTCCCATAAATCCTTAGATTTAGGTTTTCTATTTAATCCTTGAGCATTTCTATTTCTAGGCTTATAACTAAAATCCTTAGAGTTATTGCCTAAATTCTTATCTACCTTCCTAACACTAGGTGTGGTAGTTTTAGCATGAAAAGCTACATGATCTTCCTTAAAGCTATCATGCTTTCTATTCTTATGGTAAATAGCATTAAAATGGTATAAATTGGAGCTAACATGCTTTTTACCATTATTTACGGGGATAGGCTCAATAAATGATACCTTTCTTTTTTACCTTGGAAGCTCCCCCTTGATTTGTGCTTCCTTCAAGAGCCTTGACCGCTTTCTTCCCCTTAGGACATTGGCTCCGGTAATGTCCTTTTTGATTGCAAGAGAAGCACACAATGTGCTCCTTGCTCTTCTTTGTTCCGGGGACGGTCTCCTTGGACTTCACCTTGCCCTTTAGTGTCACTTGGCCCTTCTTCTTGGCCAATTTGTGGCACTTGCTCTTGTAGTGCCCATGTTCCCTATACTCAAAACATATAATATGATTTTTATTATTAATTGAAACATTTATACCTTCATGTGTAGGGAGGGCATCTTCTCCTTTTGTTCCGGAGGTAGAAGCTTCCTCTTGATCCGATAGTGATGCTCCTCCAATGGATTTGACTCGACTTGTGGAGGTGGAAGCATCTTCATTCTCTTCTTCTTTTGACCCGGATGTGGAGGCTTCTTCTTGCTCCGGGGTCAATGATCTACACTCCCCCTCAATCCTAGAGGTGGAGACTTGATCTTCTTCTTCATCCTCTTGTACATGAAACAAGGAATATGCTCCTTCCTTGCTCTTTTGGTTGCATTCCTTTGAGGATGAAGCTTTTTCTTGGACTTCTTCTTCGGAAGTTGAGCATCTCTCAACTTCGGAGTCCTCCTCTTGGTCTTGCTCCAATGAGTCACCCTCTTTGGATTCCTCTTGATTCGGTACAGTGGAGGGGATCTCATGAATTGATGCCAACTTGCTCCAAAGCTCCTTGGCATCCTTAAATTCTCCAACTTGAGCCAAAATATTGCTTGACAATAAGTTGACCAAAAGCTTGGTCACTTTATCGTTTGCCTTGCTCCTTTGAACTTACTCTTGACTCCATTTGCTTTTCTTGAGAGGCTTGCCCTTTGAGTTTGTTGGAGCTTCAAATCATTCCATGAGAGCAAACCATTGCTCTATCTCCATCATCAAGAAATTTTCGATTCTAGATCTCCAAGAATCGAAGTGTGTAGATGTGTACGGTGGAGCCACCCTTGTGGCAAATCCAAGTCCATCTTGGAATTGCATCTTGAAGTTGAGCTTCTTGAATTCTTTGACTTTGATAATTTTGCTCCAACTTCTTCACCCTCTAGCTCTTCTTGTTATGTTTGCCCCTTCCGGCGATGATTCCGGTGAAGATCGACCTCGCTCTGATACCACTTGTTGGGACTGAATGTGTAGCTAGAGGGGGGGTGAATAGCTCGTCGGGTGCTCGTCGTTGGCGTTGCTTGTTTCTTCAGAGATGTGCAGCAGAAATACAAAGAAACAAATGCATACAACGCTAACAAATGAATTTTACTTGGTATCCACCTCACAAGAGGTGACTAGTCCAAGGATCCACACACGCACATACCCTCCACTATGAATAACACTCCTTTATGATAACTATCAAAGG
The DNA here is from genome assembly GCF_018446385.1 of Zingiber officinale. Classification (NCBI taxonomy): domain Eukaryota; kingdom Viridiplantae; phylum Streptophyta; class Magnoliopsida; order Zingiberales; family Zingiberaceae; genus Zingiber; species Zingiber officinale. The sequence continues at coordinate 102,499,042 of NC_056001.1, read as the reverse complement.
CGGAGAAGCCCTACAATCTCTCTATATAAGAAGAAAGCAAAGGGAAAACAGATACAAGAAATATCTTACAAGATAAGCAATGAAAACCCTAACCCTAGCTTTTCTTCTTGTTGTGTTCTCGCCTCTTGACTTGGATGTCTCTCCAAGATCCTTCAAGAACTGGCGATCTGAACCTCAAAGAGTTGCTGTGGAGATGCTGGTGAAGATCGGAGCTGAACAGTATGAGCGATGTTGAAGAAGACGCACGCCAACGACCTTTATCTGCGCCAACGGTCGGATCCCGATCGATTGGATTGCTCCCAATCGATCGGCAATCCAATCGATCGGGGAGGCTTTGGATCGATCAATGGATCGATCCAGAGCGCCTCTGTGCTCTCTGGAATAGCCTGGATCGATCGGCTGATCGATCTAGGGCTTATCGCGCGAAGTCGCAGCTCCCAATCGATCCACTGATCGATTGGGGGCTCTGGATCGATCGACTGATCGATCCAGGGCTGTTCTGTGCGATCGCGCACTCGTCCCAATCGATCCACTGATAGATTGGGAGGAGGCCTGTCGTGAAGACTCGTCCAATCGATCGGCCGATCGATTGGGCATGAGCCAATCGATCGGCTGATCGATCCAGCTCATGATTTTCTCCCAAAATCAAGTCTAAAGCCTCCTAAACCAACATTCGGTCAACCATGACCTGTTGGTTCATCGTGCCTAGCATCCGGTCACCCTTGACCTGCTAGGACTCCCTCACCAAGTGTCCGGTCAATCCCCTTTGACCCACTTGGACTTTTCCTCATCGTGCCAAGTATCCGGTCACTCCCTTGACCTACTTGATCTTTTCCCTTCTTGCCAAGTGTCCGGTCAATCCCTTTGACTTACTTGGACTTTCACCAGATGTCTGGTCAACCTTGACCCATCTGGATTTTCCTGTGCCTGACTTCATTCACCATGACTTCCCTTTTGCATAGCTTCACTCACTAGGACTTCTCTTCTGCCTGGCTTCACTCGCCAGGTCTTTTACCTAGCTTCACTCACTAGGATTTTCACCTGGCTTCACTCACCAGGATTTTCTTCTGCCTGGCTTCACTCACCAGGACTTTCACCTAGCTTCACTCACTAGGATTTTCCTTTTGCCTAGCTTCACTCACTAGGTCTTTCACCTGGCTTCACTCACCAGGATTTTCTTCTGCCTAGCTTCACTCACCAGGACTTTCACCTAGCTTCACTCACTAGGATTTTCCTTCTGCCTAGCTTCACTCAGTAGGTCTTTCACCTGGCTTCACTTACCAGGATTTTTCTTCTGTCTGGCATCCTAGTTAGGACTTCTCAGTCAAGTATGTTGTCAACCTTGACCTACGTGACTCTTCTTCAATCAACCTGATCAGACTCTGATCAGAAGGGAATTGCACCAAACAATCTCCCCAAATGAATAACTGCACCTGCATTTGTCCATATCATCGAAGTCTTGTATTGTCAAACATTGAAACCCAAACTAAGACTCAAGCTTGGTCAACCAGGTCAATCTTGACCTGAGGGATATTGCACCAACAAAACTAAATCTAAATCAAATAACTACAAAGTTAATTTAATTTCAAGTTACAATCAAGTCTATTATAACTATAAAAATAATCAACATAAACATATAACTTAAACTCAAGTTCAATAATTTAGGGGGAGACACCAAATTAGTTGGCACCTCCAAAAATAATAATTTACCCGGCTAGATAATTATGACTAAGCTTAAATTGGGATAAAAGTTTAACCTGACAAATAACATTAGAGAAGTTTTGGATGATAGTAGGTTAGAAAAACTCTATCTATGCATGTCTAGGAAGATATGACTTTGACTTGATGCAATTAGCTTAGTGGAACTAACTTAAGCTACCTCTTACTAATCCTAGCTGGTTAGGCCAAAATTTTGTACTAAGTTTAGTGGGCAGGACTATTTGAAAAATTTTAATGGTATGGTTACTCTAATGATGTCCAGGTGACTCACGACAGCTTAAAAGTTTATTCAAAGAATGTCCATTTGTTGAACTCAAAGCTAAACTTAAATCTAACACAAGTTAAACCAAACCTTGAAATTCAACCTAACTTATCTCACAAACCCATAGAATCCCTTATCTGAAAACTTAGATTGTGTGAGATGAATAAGAAACATTTTAAATAAAATAAAATAAAATTAAATTAAATTAAATAAAAATAAAATAAAAATTAAATTAAATTAAAATTAAGTTAAATAAAATTAAAATTAAAATTAAATGAAAGTAAAATTAAATTAAAATTTAATGAAATTAAAATTAAATTAAATTAAATTAAAATAAATTAAAATTAAGTTAAATGAAATTAAAATAAAATAAAAATAAATGAAAATTAAATTAAAATTAAGTTAAATTAAGATGAATTAAAATCAAAATAACAAGTTTACACTTGAGCTGAAGATTTTTCTCCTAATTTTTTTTAGGAATCTAAATGGATATTGGATAGTGGTTGCTCCCGACACATGACCAAGGATCAAACAATGCTCCCAAAATTAACCTTCAAAAAATTAGGAAAGTTACCTTTGGAAATAATGACAAACTAAAGGTAATTAGAATAAGTACCATTGAAATAGAATCTAATTTCATTATTAATAAAACACTTCTTATTAAAAATTTCAAATTTAACTTACTCAGTATTAGTCAATTGGGTGACTCAGAATATAGGTTAGGTTTACATCCACTAAATGCTTAATTAAACATATAAAATACCCCAAAATAAAATTAAAAGGGCATAGAAATAATAATATTTATACAATTAACCTAGACAACTCCTCACTTAAGTGTCACTTGACACAAAAAGAAGAAATCTGGCTGTGGAATAAGAGAATGTCTCACACTAATTCTAGAAACCTCTTCAAACTAAATTGCTTAGTTAGATGCCACAAAAAACTACCTAACTTAGACTCAACAATTTTTAATCTAGTGTCTCTACAATCCAACACTGTTAATTTGTTTCGAACAAGTTTTGCACGGGCAAGGATGGTGGTGGCAATTGTAAATCCATGTCCGAGGAAGTAAATCTTTATATATTAAGTTTTGTGTTAAGATTGTTTTGAATGTCATGCCATATTACAGTTGCTTTTATGGTTTAATCTTACCTTGGTACTTTGTATGTCATGCCATGTTTTGCATGTTTATGATTTGCCTATTACTAATTCATGCAATGTTAGCTATATGGTTCGATAATTTTATTATATGTCATGGAGAATTTGATATATGTATTTTTTATTACATGACTTGTACATTTTTTATTTGTTGTTATACTTAGTTTTAAGTTTCATGTATATATATCTTTCATGCAATTAAAGATGAATGACATCTTTTATCATATAAGGTCAGAACTTTGATTACATCTTACCATAATCATAAGATTAACTTTTGTTTATGTATCAAAACACATATATACAAGTGATACGTTATGTTGATATTTTAAGTTTTGTTTGTTGACACATAAATACAATTGATAAGTTAGATATAAATGATACTTTTAATTTGTGTATTTTCTGACGCAGGAAAAGAAGAAAACTGGAAGGAGAAAGAAGTGTGTCGTCGAGTCAACAGAGGACGATGGTTTATGTTTGTATCTTTTCGTCCTTTTGATACTGTTTAGTATGAAACTTGTTGAACTATTGATGGATCTCTTGTATGAATATGTTTGTTTTGTATGATTTCATTTTGCATATAGACTTGCATGAATTGTGTTGGATTGAATATGAATATGACTTGTTTGGATGAATTGTGTATATAGGATGTGTTGGATTGTTTATTGTTGTGTAGGATGTGTTGGATTGTTTATTGTTGTGTAGGATGTGTTGGATTGTTTAATTGTTACGTAAGATGTGTTGTACTATTATTGTTGTGTTTACATGAATTGTATATATGAAAAAAATGCACAAATGGGTAGGGGACGTGAAATTTTTTTACATTTTGTGACAAATTTTGCGATGAAACAGTTCGTCACAAACTTATCATAATTTTATACCGTGTATCACAAATCTGTAATGAAAAAGTTTTTCATCACAGAATTTGCGATGAAATCTATGTTTCTTCGTCGATTATGCGACAAACAACTGATTTCGTAGCAGATTCTACAATGAAAAATAGATTACGTTACAGTCTATATTTTTTCCCCACGCAATTTTGCAACAACTACAGCGATGAAAACAATTTATCTCGTAGATTTTCCGAATTTACAAATTTATGATGACTTTTTATTCATCCCAAATCTGTGACGAATGTTTGTTCGTCGCACAATTACGACGAATATCCCTTTTTGTTGTAGATTTGGGATTATGAAATTCCGTAATAAATTCTTTTCCGTTGCAAAATGACAACGAATTTTGTGACAAAAAAAATCATTCATCACAGATTTTGTGATAAATATTTTTTTTCATTGCAGTTTTGAGATCATGAAATTTATCAACGAATTTTTTTAAGCAAATTTACAACAAATTTTGCGACGAAAAAATCATGCGGAGCGGATTTTGCGATGAATATCCCTTTTCATCACAGATTTAAGATCATGAAATTTACGTTTATGTTATAAATTTGTAATGAATTTTACAATAAAAAAATATTCATTGTAAATTTTTTGACAAATTTACATTATTGTCATAAAATTTGGTGACGGTATATTTGCGACAAACATTTTTTCGTCGCAGACTTCAACACAAATTAATTGTGATGATTTTTTTTTTTAAAATTCATCGTAAAATGACCATTTTTTTTACAGTGTCGATTATCCCACGGGAATAAAAAGGAGATTTGAGAAGAGATAACCATTACCCTCTAAATTTCTTCTTAAAAAAAAGAATTATATAATATTTTTTTTAAAACGAAAGGATAAATTTTCAGATAATTAAGTTAAATAGATATTTATAGAGATCCTAAGACATAAATAATGAAAAGAAATCTTATCCATCACAATTTCTAACTTTTAAAGAACGAAAAGACATATCTTAAAAAAAGAAAATTGTTTTAATAGAATGATATTCCTAAACATTTTATAGACGAACTTAAAATATAAAAATATAAAAAAATTATCAAAAATATACTAAAGGAAAAAAGAACTCAAAATTTTAAAAATTAAAATAAAAACTATCAATAATAATAATAATATTTTTCAGATCCAAAGGCATCAATGCCTGTGGATAAAACCCTCGGAGCGCGACGCCACGTCGATCGCCTTTAATTTTCATGCTGCATACCACGGCGGCCTACTGGAGCACCGCTGCCTTCGCCGTCCATTTCGACCCACAGAAACACAAACCCCCTCGATTAAAGCTCAATGAGCTAAATTACATATATAATCTGCTCGACAACAATATCTTACATAAAATTAGGGTATTCCACAAGAATATCCTCGTGAATCAGTATGAATCTTTCTACACGATACAAATAGAACAACAACGAACTATCGCATGACGCAGTCACTCGATCTCGCACGCAGCGCTGCAGGGAGAGAGAGCAAACGCGAGCAAGGGCAAGTTCCCGCGAAAAAACATTCCGCAATTCATGGTCGACCAACTCCCCACAAACTTCTCCCACACAAACGCCTTAAACTTGTTGAAGAACGAGGAGACTCTGCCACCGTCGACGACGCTCGATCTCGCCTCTCCTCCTCCTCCTCCTTCTTCTTCTTCTTCAACCTGACCACTCAAATGGAAGCTGACCTTCTTCGTCGGCTCCACTCGGTGGAAGAAAGTGTCGCACCTGGCCACGCTTGACACAAGCAGCCCTCGCCGGAACTCCACGCCAAACACCGGCTTGGTTCCGGCGGAATGATCTTCCTCACCTGTCAAGCTTGCAGAGCAACGTAAGCAAGTGAGCAAATAAGAGCATCTCCAATGTAAAATTTTTGAAGAGGTTTCTCATATAAAAAGCTAAACAAAAAAAAAACCTACGATAGCATGAAGTTTAAGGTTTTTATTTAAGAGTAGTTTTGAAAATTTAAATTTAGGTTTGAAATTTATAGGGAGATTTTTTTTTTATTAATTACGAGGAGAGTAACATATTTTTATATATGATGTGATATATTCAAAATTACAAAAAAATTCATTTAGAATTTTAACTAACACGGTAAATGTGTCAAGTCGAGCTGAGCTCAAGTCAACCTAGGTTCAAGCTCGACTCGACTTGATTTATATTGGATTGACTCGACCTCGAGCTCACTTGAGCTTGTAGAGTTAAGCTCGAGCTCGATATTTAATTATAGGCTCAAGTTCAATTTTTTTTTAATAAATAAATTAATATATTATATATTATAAAAATATATATTATTATTGGCTCATTTGACTCGACGAGCCATCGAGCTTGAGTTGAGCTCGATTTATAATCAAGCCAGTTCGAGCTCGGTTAACTTCGAACTTGAATCGAATTTTGATCGAGTGGTTTATGAACATCTTGACTCATTTGCACCCCCACGTCTAATCATCGGAGATGCCCTAAGAATCACAAGGATCAACTTTCTGAAATTAATATGGTGGTGGCTTTGAAGTATAGATATATACCTTCTTGATCTTCAACCTCTCCGAATGATCCATAGGTCGGAATTAATGCGGTTTGCAGTGGTGTACTTTTGATCTCATCTTCCACAAGCTCCGTTGAATCGCAGTGCAAGGTACTTCCCATGAGCTCACTTCTTTGACATAGCTGATCATCAGCACCTTCGTTGCTTTCCAACAGGGACGTGAATTCATCGAGATGAGAATAATTAGATCCGAGCCAAAAGTGATCATCAGTGTAGTTAGAGACCAGCTCCGAGGCGATCGACAAGGAGATCTCTTCTAATGTGTTGTCATTGTTATTGTTGTTGTCGTTGTTGTTACTTCCCTCAAAGTCGAAGTGAGGGAAGTCCTCGACCTGAAGCCTTGATGGAGTATAAGAGAAGCATTCCGGGGAATTCCATGAATCAATTCGTGGATCTTGTGCTAGACAATATTGCTGCTGCATCATTATGTTTGATGAGCAAGCGCCACTTTGAAATGGACTAATTATGCCAAAACCCTCAAAATCATCCTCGTCACTCTCTCGTATATCCGCAGAGATTGTTGTTGTTGTTGTTGGATGATGATCCTTGGTCATCCATTGAGAATGAGTATGAGTATGAGCATGAGAAACACCATAGTGCTCTATGATCTTCGGGCCCGGCTCGGTCTTCTTGAACACGCGGCATAGAGCATATGCATCCTAATTAGTTCACACGAATTAAGTTTAAAACCACAAAACTCGATCAGTATATATGAAGAACCCTAATTGCAATGTTCCATGGTGAATTCATGTACCTGCAAACCTGCGGCAGCATTCTCGCATTCCATCTCGTCGAGCCGATACTCATGCATGACCCAATGGGTCCGTGAGCCATGTGGAGCTCGACCACCGTAGTAGACAAGTGTTTTCTTCATCCCGACAGCGCGGTGCTGCGAATTCACCTTTCGATCTTTTCCAGTGGCCTTCCAGTACCCGGCTTGAGTGGCTCGGTTTGTCCTCGATCCGTTCGGGTACTTGCGATCTCGCGGGCTAAAGAAGTACCACTCGAGATCCTTGCTCGGTAAAAAAGACTTCTCTGAGACGAATTACAAGAATCAATGAGCATCACAGAAGATAACTAATTAAAGGACTAATGCAATGAGCATAGGATTCATTTTTAATTTCTATATATTTTTCTTATGTGGACCATGGCGAATCTTCCATCATCAAACCCTAGATATGATAGTATTTTCAAGAAGCTTTATGTACTTCCAAAGGATATTCTATCTTGTCATGTGGACCATATATGACAATATTCTTCCATCAAACCCTAGACAACCTTTTGACCTATAGGATTAGTTCTTCATCTCTCTTTATATCTATATGTCTTAGGGTTTTACCAATACAAACAAGGTTAACCCAAATAATTAATTAATCTTTAACTTTAGTTAAAATACTCTAGTTTCAAGGCTACTTTTAGTATAGGTGATCTTTAATCACCACCCTTTGATGAGAGAAAATATTATCTTCTTTTTCACTTTGAACTCAATTAGGACATAAAACAAGCTAGAATCTCATCGAAATCAACATAATTAATTATAATTTATGGTTTGCATTGCCCCCTAATTAAGGAATCTTCCATGTTGATAAAGCTAGAATTGAAATGTAAGGCTCCATCCCCAAGTAATGTAGGAATCAAGTGATAAGGAGGATGAAGTGCAACATAAGAAACACAAGAAGAAGTGTATTATACAATAATAAAAGAGGACAACTATTTAAGATCAAATATATATACCTGGTAGATCCCATGGTTCGCACTTGTAGAGGTCGACCTCGGGGATGATATCGAGCTCGATCCTGCGACCATTGATCTTCCTCTTCAAGTAGTACACGATGAGCTCTTCGTCGGTCGGATGAAACCGGAAACCAGGAGGCAAGCTCATTGGTGCCATCAGTTCAATTTCCCTCCGACCTTGAGATATATCTATATCAGAATTCACAACCTGAAATCATGATCATCATATTGTAATATATATATATATATACACACACAAGAATTTACTAGACAAGATTAATCTACGCTAAAAGAGGGAGCTAGAGACCTTGAAGGAGGGAGAAAGAAATGAAGGGGAAGGTGGGAAAGCCCTCCCTCCATGGCTTTTATAGTGAGGAAGTTAACGAGGAGGCTTGTTTAGTATGGATTCTTGTCAGCGTTCAAGAGAAGCTCTTCTTGGCTTTTGTGCCTGAGTTTGCTTTTGTCTTTTACTTTGCAGATGGCGATGGTGCAACAGTGGCTGCTGCTTCTTCTCTCTCTCTCTTTTTAGAGATTGAGGGTCTCCAATGGGTCTTCAACTTTGGATTACTTGGATTAAATATAGCTGCCCTTTTCTCAAAGTATGGGCTGGAGATGGATGGTTCTACTACTGTCTGACGAGATTAAAAGTGGTGATGATGATTTTGGATTATTTGGACTAGAACGCATGATTAAGAAGGGAAGAAAAAAAAAAAAATCAAACTTTGTCTGTTACCGAGGGTTCACAATATCAATGAGCTGCGTTCAAACTTATTCATTTAGTGTAAAAAATTGCTCAAATTTATTTATTTATTTAATTCACTTTGTATTAAATTGAATTGATATAAATAAGCTCTTACCAATGAACAACTCTTATCACAGATTGTGTTCGGCACGATTCAAGCCAACCCAGGTTAAGCCGGTATCAAGCCGACTGAGTATCAAGCCGGTACATTTCCTTGATGTGCAGAATACCTCGCCGACAAGCAGCACTGAAAAAAAATAAAAAAAATAAAATGTGGCGTAAAGTAATAGGACCAGCGAGGTGGGGTGGTTTGGCCAGTTGGCCCCACGCCCTTTTGATCTGCTTGGTGGCCTCCACCGCCACCCCATCCCCTCTCTTTTCCTTTTGATCAATCGATCTTTGGGTGCCTTTCCCCTTTTTGAGTTTATGCTTGTGGTTCTTCTCTTATGTTCATGTTTGTGTCGTATCTACGGGGGTGAATAAAATCTCAATTAGATCAAATTAATTGACCGAATCAAAACAATCTACCGAATTAATTTATTTCATAAATTCAATTTGGTTATTTTTTTAAAAAAAAAATAAATCTCAAGTTATTTAACAATTGACTAGTCCAGAAATTCAAAAAAACACTAGTACAATTGAGATGTTGCATATATAAAAAATTTGATTAATTTAATAATCAAAAGAATTAATCATATTAAATTAATTCAGTTTGTCTTTAATGATAAAATTTGATTGATTCAATTTATATAAAAAACAAATTTATTCGGTGTACCCCTACACATGACCTTACTTCTATTTGATGTAGAAGTATGGTAAGGCTCACATCAATCCCTTCGGGATGATGTAATGATTAATACATGAAATGTTATCATCATAAGGTCTGAGATTCAAATTTTAACATAATCGACGTAAATACCTCCCTTATGTGTTAATCACTATTCCCAAGGCTAGTAGCCGCTCGTGATTTACCTCCTTCATATTGATCCTAGGACGAGTTGATGAGAGCGCTGGAGATAAACGTATTCACCTTTTACCATCATGATAACGCTCACACCAAACGTAACTCATCATCAACCCTATGGTGAGATGAAAGACTATAAATTAGGTATTGAATAATCCCCTAGATAGAAAGATTATTTGCCACAGCCATAACTCCCATCCTTGCCCGTTGATGAATATCATCTATCTATTTGCTCCATGTTCTAGTCCACACTTCATTACCAATGTCAAAGCTGCTGCTACTACTCCCAAAAGTTAATTATGTCATCTTCAAAATGATAAACTCAATTAGTCTCATTGATTAGTGTTTTACGAAATTTTTACACCAACCATCAGAACAAATCAGAAAGTGCTTACGATGAGTATTCCAGAAGCCCAGTATTCTTTAGTTACGCGTTCCATTTGAAGAAAAAATTCTTACAAATAACCATAACTTGAAATCGAATCATGACTGCATGGATACCCAACCACTACACCATAGCCCCAACGATAAAAATGATTAATCAGACTGGATAACATCGAGTCTGGGATGATTGATCTAATCCCACCTTGTTACATGGTGACAAAAGGTAAATACGCTCGCTCCCAGCGCCCCTGTCCCAGGGCCAACATGGAGGAGGAAAATCACGGACGACTAGTAGCCTTTGGAATAGTGACTAGCACATAAAAGAGACATTTACTTCAACTTTGTCGAGATTCAAACCCCAGGCTTCATAATGACAGCATCTTATGCGCTAGCCATTAGATCCATCCGAGGGGACCCACCTTGTCACATGCACATTTAGTTAATCATTTGATAATTATTGAATGAATGGATAAGTGTCACAAGTGTTTATAACTACACGATATTAATTCTACGCCCTCATAGTATAGTTTAATGGTAAGTATTTGAAATAAAACTATAGTGATCGGAAATCAAAACTCAGTAGAGGGTTTCACCGCTTATGTAGAGCACTGCCTAGGTACTTGCCACATAGGATTTCCTGCATTACCTCCCTCCTAATGATAGTGGACGGCACAAGAGAGCTAATGTGATGGTTCTATATTTTTTTTTAGATATTAATTCAAAGGAGAATAAGTCTCATTTTACTCGAGTCTCTTTAATAATACAATTAATAGACGTATCATTATACACAAAGAAGTTGCAATGTGGCTCTCTAATTTGATCTAGTTTAGACCATTGCCACAAAATTTGAGACAATAAGTTATATTTGCCTTGCCGATCCTTAAATTCATCCTAGTCTTCCTTCAAACATATAAATTCGCTATGAATAAATTTATTTATTATATTTGTATTTTTCTTTTTCAGTCTGTATTCTATAGGATTATAATTTGCGGTGGTATTGGAATAGATACTTGAGTGCTTACCTTGATATACGCCTTTGCGTAGCGTTGGAAAGTGGCAAGCTTTAAGTTCTTTGATTCACAAATCTGCCAATCAAGTAGATAGATATATGTTTATATGGAGATTTTTTTTTAAAAAAAAAAACCATATTTGGAGATTTAAATATAAGAGACCAAGAATCAAATAACCTAAAGATTTGCCACAAACCTTTGCCAGCCCCAAATAGTTCAAGTGTAGAGATACCAAGTAGCTTTAGATCATCTTCATGTAGTCAGGGAAGAATATTTTTCCTTGGCCGACCATGATTTTCCTTTGTGATTGAAGTAGCATCAGCAGTTTCATAAAAATAGAATAAAAAGGAGTAAAGCGATCCAAATTATTTTATCGACAGTATGCTCCGAAAATACGGGTTCAGACTGACTCATCAACCCATATGAGAATAGTTAATCTCTATCTCATTGATATGGTTAGATTGAATGATGAGTTTGACTCTTCAGATTAAATGGATCCCCTGCACTTGAAACACGAAAATGGACTTCCAAGAAAAGATTTCTATTTTTTCCCTCTTGGATGAAACAAGGAACTGATCAAACAATTCAAAAACCATGGCTAAAATATTATTGTTGTTCCATAAATAATTCATCAAATGTAGAGGAATCACTTCGCCTGCATCTGAACTGCTTTGGCCGATACTGCAGAAAAATTGTTGAATAGTACAAGGATGAGGAATCACCATGGTTATCATGATCTCTGCCCTCCCATTACCTCATAGCTAACTTGTCACATAGCGTTTGGTATGCAGCAGAGCAGCATTTGAATTTCTCCTCTGCTGCTATCTGTTCATGCATTAGATTAACATCCGGTCAAAATCGTTCCTCGTTGCTCCACAATCACAGTTTAGGCAGATAGAAACATAGCCAGATACGGAAGGGAAGTATAATAAACAAAGAACATAGAGATTAGCAGTTTGGAATAGTTAACTATGCTAGTTTCCACTTATCAAGAGCAACCAATTATTCCATCGAATGATATATATGCATATTTCATGCTTTAGACTCCCTGTAATTTTCCTTTGTAATTGTGTCTGTCTTTTAGATTTCAACCGTGTTGATTGACAGATTCAACCGTGTTCACCACAATCATATTCTACTTGTGACACTAATAAATCCCAAAACAAGTTTAGAAAAAGCAGTGGTTTTTCAACAGAAATACATAAAAAGAGAGAAGCAATATAAGGCTACCTTTGATGACCCTTGGTGTCGATCTGGATGCCATTTTAGAGCACAACTTCTATATCTGTTGAGAAATAATAAAAACAGAAATTTTTAATGTCGTGGACTTTTCATGTAAAAGGAACAAAAGAGACTATTAATCAACAACAAATACGATTTTCAATATGCACGAATATTTGTGTAGATAAATTCAGAGAAATTAGCATCACAAGTCACGGTACATTATTTTTCCTTTTCTGTTTAGCCCTTTGTTTGTGTTACATGATGTAAAGAGCTATATATTTTCAATGTTCACTCTGTTATTTGTGTAGCTAAATTCAGTGAACAGGTCACATGATGTCAACGGTGAGACTATAAAAACAAAGAAATTACAATCCTGAATTACAGAAAAAATAGAAACTAATGTTTAAGAAGAATTAAAACTAAATACATGAAAAATAATTTCTTATAAGTAAAACATTTAAGTTACGATGATTTATTTTCGACAAGCAAATATTGATGACATTATTATACAAAAAATGGGTGGTTAGAATGGAGATGAACTTTGGAATCTTGTGTGATTGTCATTGGCCTGCCATTCTAAATGGGGAATTTTGAGTATAGCAAGACCCATGATTCTTTATGCATCACAATGTTGGGAAATTAGAAAGCAGCTGGTACAAAGAGTTATTTATTAGATGGATATATGAGATTAGAAATAGAAATAAAAAAAAAAGATTGGGATCATAACATAATTTTCCATTACACATTCTGTTCTTTCTTTTTATTCCTTCATCAAGTAGACAACTTCTAAAATTCCCTCTCTTTCTCTCCCTCTCCTTTTTCCCCTTCCCTTTCCTGTCTCTTCCTTCAAGTACACAAAGCATTAGTTTTTATGCTTAGTTTGAAAATGCTTGTTGGGCTGCAAAAAAGTGATGGCACAGTTTGATAAAATGTCGGCTACAAGGAATTATGGTGGACCCAAAGAGAAATGTAGATATGTTGATAATAGATGCGGCATGTTGAGTGGATAAGGGATAACTATACTGGTGATAACATAGACCAAGAGTATGGTTACACAAGATTTGATTATAAACACCTGTAAAACTTACGCATTTTTAACTTCTTTTAACTTTAGAGGTCCAGTTGCCTTTAACCCAAGAGCCAATCTTTCACCAGCAAAACTTTGTTGAACAGAAGCATCAGCATCAGTTTCATCCTCTGTTTCATATGTCCAATTCCTAGAGCTGTTATGGCAAGTACTGCCAGAAGAACTCTGCTGAAAATGTTCAGAATTATTAAATGACGAATCAGAGAACTGTGCCCCTCCATATGCAAAGCCAAATATGGTTTCGATGTCATCATCATCACTTGGACAAATTTCAAATGCTCCATTCCCTATAAATTTACATCATATCAGTTATAAATCACTTACATTTAAAATAACAAAGCATGAGATAAACAAACGATTCTTACATGCTCTCCTTTATAGTAGTATATAGCTGAAGTCTAAAACCTATACATATTGCTATACTTTTGAAGCTCATAATCATGAGAAAAGACAAGATAAAAGTCGGATCTCCATACCACTTTGACATCATGTGTGAATCAAGGTAATGAAATTCGTAATTTAACACGTCAGTATGTCATACTAATGATTGATTCTTCACTGAAATTAAATATCCACATTAAAGATTGTGAAAGATGACACATGAAGAACCGTACTCTTATTCCTATAAGATCTCCAGTGAGCTTCACGAAAGCTATTCTTCCTAGCTTCTCTGGCCCAGAAGTGTCTTCTAAACCAGGGTATTTCATGAAATGATTCCTCATCCTCAGCTCTCCACCTCTGTAATCTCAAGGCAAGTAGAAGAGAATAAAAAGAATATTATAGTTTGAAACGATATCATCAATATGAGAGAATGAAATTATATCTTCGTGAGGCGTTTGAAGGAAAAGCATGTAGAAAGAAGCTAATTTCTTCATTGTAAAATAGAAAAGGAAATCCCAGTAAGAATCAGCAAGTAATTCAATCCTACTAACTACCTAAGATGCCTGGTTAACCTAGGTATTTCTCAAGATGTAATAAACACACCGAGAATGACACCCATCTCCCCTAATCATTTTCATCTCAACTCCGATTCCTTCCATTGCAATACAACAAGCTGATTGAGAAAGCAGAAAACTGCTACTGAAATTTTACCTGAGTGAGGTGTTCAGCGTACTGTGAGAGATTAGAAACTAATTTCCTTTTAGATTCCATATTTCTCTTCTGTTTTGCATAGAAATTGAATCGCTGAATATGTAACTTAGTTAGAAACCAAGATGCAAAGAACAAAAATAATAACATAAAAAATTCTCTGAAATAACAGTAATAAGCTACAGCAGTAAAAAATTTCTAATCAAAGGTAGATCCGCTACCTTAGCGGTCCCCCTAGTGCTGCCAAAAAATAAATAATAATAATAATTTCTAATCAAACTTTTACATAGAGTATGGAACCCACAAATATGCAAGAGTAATCATATTGATTTCCTTTTTAACATAATAAATCAAATAATGAATAAAAAGTAGGTTTGAACTTCCTGTGCCAAATTTATTCTGCTCTAGCTTTGGAGCGTGGGCAATGAATTTCAGCCTGCAGGCTCTTAAGACTCGAACTAGAGAAAAATATACTACTTTTCTTATTTTTCATGTTTCCTTCATTTCTAAAATAGAATATGCAGGGACTAGCTTTGGAATGTCAAAAAGCAGTAGTGCCTACTGAAGTTAGGCATTTCGAAGTAGGTGCTCCAAAGAATTATCATAAATTTGAATCAATTCAATATCTACAGATGAATGGTATCAAGAGCAAACAAAACCACCAATGTCAATCCAAAGCCTAGATAAAAGGTCGAAGCTTGCACAAGACCTTGACACGCCAACATCAAAATTTGTCTAAACCAATTAGCAGATACTAAATAAATGGGACAAACACTGCTTGATACATTTATGTCCACACGGCATGTGGTGGCTATAATGATTGCAAAAGGTAATGACTTAGTGTATGGAGGAATTGGTGATAACATAAGGTGACGAGAGGTGGAAAAAGACTTAGCGGCAATGTTGGTTGAGCAGTTTACAAGATGGGAATAGAAGTGGGATATGGTTATTCAGTCATGTCACTCTTCATTTCCTTTCCCCTTCTTCTCCTTCCCAAGATCAAAGTAAACAACTTTCTTCCCTCTCTCCCTCCCTTATGCTTCTCTTCTTCCCCTTCTTATCATCCAACTTTCTTCCTCCAAAATAAATTGACCAGAGGGAGTAGTCAGACATATTCTGCAATACAAGATAAGTATCATCTAAGACTGTACGTGGTAACATAGAAAAAATAATCCATCTTTCTTTAGATATTCAGCACCCATTATGAGAGTCCTAGGGAACTCATTTGCAAGCATGTTTTCTCTATATTTATAGCCCTCAAAGTTGCTGAGGTATATCAGTTGAATTGATTTATTTGGAATGAATCGGATCATCTAGACGTTAAAAAAAAAAAAAAAAGATTGAATCATCAACAAGATTAACCGCAGATATGAGCTATGGCAGAAGGTCCTTTTTCCATTAGGTGGGTGGCGTGTTTTAGAAAACAGTGTTCTCATTTGCCTTAACTTCATATTAGCTAAGTGTTTTTCTCATACCTTCTTGGTTCATTCATAAAATGAAACAGACTAGAAGGAACTTTTTTTAGGAGTTTTTGTGCTTATCCATTTTAAGATAAGGCTCCACCTCTTTCTAAGTGGTATTTCTTGACTATGTGTCTCTCCTAGGCATGTTGTTAAAAACATCTATCTCCAGCATGCATGTTTGACTCAGGTGGAGCCAAATGGCAATTGACCTTTTACTTGGAGAACTATTTTCAGTATCAGAGATCTGTATCTAACTCCACCGTAATCTGACATTGGCATTGCTGTTGATTAAATGGTTTAACCTTATAGCAAATTTTTTGGTGGTAAAAAAAACAAATCTCCTCCTCGATTCTTCTTTTGGGGCTATCTTATCATCATTTGGTAAATCTACTAGAACTTCATGCGTGTACTCCATAGCCTGAGGGATTCCTGAAATGCTCGCACAGCTACATGAGGGATTCCTGAATGTTCGCACAGCTACATGAGGGATTCCTAATTGTGCTCTACGTTCTTTAACGGCAAGTACTAAGAAAGAAACAGATGGCCACTTATTTTTCTAATATGACTAACCAAACATGGTTGGGATTGCATTCTTTCCTGCTTTCACTTTGCCCAAAGAGAAATGTTCACTATTCATGATTGGTTTGGTATGGTCGGGAGTCTTCAGCCAGCTTGTTGATCGAAAAAATCCTTAATTTCAATAAAATATAGTAAATCGAGCTCATTCATGTGTTTTCGAAGCGGTGTAGAGAAATCATTTCATCAAGCATTTGAAGCACAGTAGAACAGAACAACGAAACCCCCAATCCAACCTTTTTTGTAATAAAAAAATTAGGGAATTGCATAATCTCATTAACAAAAAAAATATACAACAAGAGGAAAGGACATTGAACGGAACTCACAGCGTGCCCGTGGTTCTTCCTCTTGCGCTCCAAGACGGGGGTGGAATGGAAAAAGGAGACGGAGTTCGGAAAGAAAGAAGAGGCGCGGTGACCAGCTAGGACGGCTCGAATGGTGGCGTTCATGATCCAGAAGAAGGGGCGGCGTCGGCGGCGGCGGATGTAACGGAGTGGAACCCTTTCTCATCTTCTCGTCGCCCCGCAGCGATCGGTACGGACCATTTTGACGGCGGTTTGAACCTTGGAGTGGCTCACGTGATCGCTTTCGTCATTTGTAAAAATAGAAAATCATTTTGCACAAATAAAAAATTTGAGTTAATTTATAATAAAAACAAATTAATTATATTTTGAGTTCGTTACATAAATTACGTTAATATTAATCCAAAACTAAGTAATTAATTTTTAGATTGAAGTTATTTTGAAATTGAATGTTTTAACAACGATTTACCAAATAACACGGTTGGTTTTTGTATATTATTCAAAAACTTTAGGTTAAAAAGGTTAAATACACAAATGAAGAGAGTGTATGAACATCCTTGACTATTTTTTTAAAAAAATATTATATATTAGATCGAATAATAATTGCACTTATAATCATAATATACTCTTAATATAATTAAATTACTCAAATAATTCTTAACACAAGTAACTACATGGAACATGAGGTACTGGTCATATAATTCTAGAATTTATTCTAAAAATGAACATCTAACTAATACGAAAACTGAACTAGAAGATCTTTGGGTTGTACTGTCATTATCCCGAATTTGTTCACTTGTCGACGTCTCTTGTCTCATTCGTCTCATTACGTGAAATAGTTAAAATAGATGAGTCTAGAGATTCAGTATATCCAAATTATACTATGCATTAAACAGTTCCTATATTCATGTATCTTAATAGGAGACGTGCCTAACTAAATCTTTATTCATATTAAAGTATTTTCATTGCTTATGCATACTAAAATATAAATGTAAATATACTACGTGTATGGACATACACATGAATAAGCATAGACATGCACATGAACATACATAGATATAAGCATAAATATATATGAACATAAACGTGAACATGAACGTAAGAGCATATGCATGAGCATGAATATACATAACATAAACATAAACATATATGAACATAAACGTGAATATGAACGTAAGAGTATAGACATGAGCATAAATATACATAACATAAATATATATATAAACATAAGCATGAACATAAGCCTTCATGGTTTGACGCACTCCCCAGGCACGAGTCCTTGGATCATACCACCATCCCATATCTGAAGTTAACTGATTTCTTAGATAAGCTTTACGGACTTGCCTGAGACATATCTTACCCGCCCCCTTTCTCCTACCATAATTGGTAGGGATTTGAGCCTTGAAACATACACCCCTACCCATATCTCACCCATAGGTGAGTTGCTTGGGAGGGGATCTCCGGATTAACACTCGAAGCTCCCCGGACAAAAGGTACCCACATTGGAATCTTGGAATGGAAGTGATATATGGTACCTGGATTGCGGCTTGGTAAGCTCCCCAAGGTATAGGATTTCCCCGGATCAACACTTGGAAAGCTTCCCGGCTTGCCAAGGCATATCTTCCCTATACATACATAACTAATTCTATGGTAAGCTTTCCGACTTGCCAAGATATATCTTACCCATACATACATAACTAATTCTAATGGTAAACTCTTCGGTCGTAGGCCCCCGGAACTTAACTAGGTACATGGCCCAGGTATAGGTCTCCAGGGTCACACTAGTTACACTTGAACATGTACATAAGCATAATCATGATCACTACACGAACATGGAACATAAATATAAACACGTGCATAAATGTAAACGGGATCATTTCGTGAGCATGGACATAACCATAAACATGAACCTAACATAAACTTGATCACTTCATAAGTATGGACATAATCACAAACATGAACACAACACAAACCTGATCCCTACATAAGCATGGACATAAATATGTACATAAACATAAATATGATCACTACGTAAGCATGACTAAGACATCAAAACATGGTTAACTTCATATCCAAATAACTCTAGTCCGAAACTAATTTCTATTGTAACGATATCAAAACATAATTGCTAACTTTTAATCGAAACAGGTAGAAGGACCAAAGCATGGTTGTAAAGTAAAAACATGATTATTAACCCCTAAAAATAGTGAAGAAAATAATTCCTACATAATATGAAATCTACAAATTTTACAAACCATTTAAACACACATGTTACTACAAAATTCGAAAGTCATAGGTGCCCAAACTGAAACCTATATTAAAGAACATGGTGACTATATCATCAAGGTGCAACATGGATGAACCACATATGCTATACCCAAAAAACAAAGCCTAAAAAAATTTAGGAAAAACATGGTAGCTAGTCTTTTAATACATTAAAGTGTATCATGGATAGAACACACATGTTATAAGTTATAACTAAAAGAAATCGAGAGCTCCATAGATGTCAAATCTGAAACCTAAGAATTTAGGGAAATATGGTAGCTAATCTTCTAATACTTTAAAGTGTAACATCATGACACATAACCTCCAAAACAATAGAGAATCAACACTTATAAAAATTCAGAATTTAATCTATAGCATACAAAGTTTTCATGATAGGATGAAAGTGTAAAATATCGAAAATAGGCGAATATTAATAAGGGAATTTTCAAGAATTTTTGGAAATTTTTCGGAGCTCGTATGGACGAGTTAACGGGGATAAAAATAGGGCCCGGGAAAAGCCTATTTGGACTACCCATTTAAGCGAGGAAATGTTTATTTCTTAAATTCCTTTTTCTTTTTATTTTATTTTCTCTTTTCCTTAATTCCTCCACTTCCCTCCCTCGCGCACCCGAGCCGCTCCCTTCTTTCCCCGCGCGCCGACGGCTTGCCCTAACCGCTGTCGCCTGCGGCGGTTCTTCCTCCCCCTCGCGACAAAAACCCCTCGACCACTTCCTCTTCTCGTCTTCTTCCTCGCCGAACCGATTTCCCCTCTCCTTCTCATCTGGCCGACGCGACTCCGACGCGGATCCTTGGCCACAAGAGTTTCAGCGCCGGCAGCCGGTGCCCTTGCAAGCGGTTGGCGTCGCCCGGAGCAGTGCCGCTCCTCCCTGTGCTGCCTCATATGTGCCTCTGTGCCCTAGCGTTGGCCCGCCGCCGAGCCTTGGTCGCCTCACAGCCACTCTTCGCCGCCGCGCACAATCCGTTGGCCGCCATTGAGTCCTGCCGAAGCCGCTACCCTCACCGGACAGGAGCAGCGCTGTCGCCTCTTCCCTAGCACTGTCGTGGGCCATCAGATTCGACCCAACGTCGTTGTCGATACCCTGGTTCACCCCTACACAGTGGGTTTCTTTCATCTCCGGTCAAGGGTAAGCTACTAGCGTGAATTTGGGATCTGATTCTATACATTTTGTTAGGTTTTTGATCACCGCAGTGGAGGGTTTCCAGCAGCACCCCTTGTTCCAGAAATCAACAAGGCTGAGGAATAAGTTAAGGAGTTAAGCATTTTATACATGCTATGGATCATGGGTTGATTCAATTATGTTAGATAGTTGTTCATGTGTAGATGGATTTAGGTTTATGTGTTGATTAGGGTTTTCGCTCTAATTTAGGGTTGGAGAGTTTGTTTAACTAATTATAAGAATTTAGTTAAGTAAAAGTATGTCTATTGGTATTACAGGACTTTGACGCGAGACGAGCATCTCGACGTCGTAATTTGGACCAGATTGGACTATCCTATTGGAGGCGGGTACTTTGACTTATGTATTTTGATATGCATAACAATGTGTTTAACATATAGCATGATTGTGTTTTCCATTTGTTTCGGTTGATCACTACATGATCTGTTACATGTTGCTTGTTTACTTATTATGCACTGCATGTTATTATTTATGTGACCATACATGCTTTAGGTAGTGACCCAACCATATGATACATTATGTTCAGGACCTAGGGGTTTATTTGATACCCTATCTGTTTGTGTACCTTCCATCTGATACATTGACTTGTGGTACACCTTTTATTTATGTATGGATCTTGCTATGCTATTCATGATATTGCCATGTTTAGTGTCATGCATCATCTTGCATGATTACATGCTGTGCGATTGTCTGCTCCATTATTGAGAGTGCATCGCCAGTTACATGTATCTGTACACACCACCACTCATAGGTTAGTGGTATATCAGACAGGTGTGTGGCAGTTCTGCTGTTTGACTCTGTTGGTCTGGTGACTCAGCGTGGTAGCCGGCAGACGGTTCTGCTCTGTTTGGCTCCGCTGGTTTATTCATCCGCATAGTAGCTGGCAGGCAGTTGGACTTTGTTTGGCTCCGTTGATCCGCTCATGGGTAGTGTGACTCAGCGTAGTAGCCGGCAGAGAGTCCTCCCCGTCATCGTGTACCTGGAGATGAGAGCATTGCGCTCCCCCATTTATTATTTCGGGGTAGGAGTATGTGTGTACTCCGACAACATCCCGTCCACTCGGTCACTCATCAGGGGTAGTGATGTCAGAGTGCACGGTTGTCACAGCCCTACCCACTCGGACTCACCATTGTGTGTGAGATGGCTGATTGGAGTCAGGGGTGACCATATCATTGACATCATATGCATGATGCATTTATTGTTTGTGTTTGCTGCATTTACTTGCTGTATTTATTTGGATGCATATGATTGACATGCATACAGGATTATGACACTCTCGGTCTGATGACCTAGTTACCTTTATACCTTAATCCTGGTTAGTACAATTTTCTCCTGTTTTTGTTCCAGTTGCATTTATCCTTCTCGTATTCAGGAGACTGTACGCATGATTAGTGTTGTCTGTTATTTACTTTATTTTGCATATCAGTTGTACTTGCTGAGTGTTGGACTCACCCCGCCTCCATTGTTATATTTTTCAGGTTGAGGCTGTCCGGAGCAGTTCCAGTCGCTAGTCCCCATCTGCACGTAGTGCTAGTCCTTTGCTGGTCTATAGTTGTTATTTTATCTTAGTTTCTCTATCAGACTTTGTTTTTAGTCTTGTATTGTTTTACTTATGGATATTGTATGAATTCTTATCGTTTGATGGATTTTTGGTATGATTTGGATTTATTCTACTACATGCCTGCCTGGACGGCAGAAGAGGTGAGTTCTTCGGATTTGAGCTTTACGAGTGTAGTTGAGTAGGGTTGATTTCGAGTCATCTTATTACTGCGTGGTTGTGTCAGCCAGAGGCTGAGAATTATATTAACTGCGTGGTGATTGTCTATTTATTATTGTTGTTTATTCTAGCCGCATGTGACTGAGGTATATGAGGATGTAGAAAAGTTTCAGATTGTCCGCCGTACAGGGGAGATGCTGCCAAAATTTTCTCGGACAGGGACTCCTCCGGGGCGTGACAATTTTAGTGGTATCAGAGCTTAAGTTTTACGATCTTTATTTTCATATTTTGAGATATTTGGGATAACCTGATACCATTTTATTTGGTATAAGAGCGCCAAAGTTGGCGATACTTGTTTGATTTTCGTGTGTTGGATTTTTGAGATTTATCTGATACCAATTTATTGGTATCAGAGCAGGGTGTGATACCTGCTTTTAGTATTCTGGATATTTTGTGTTAGCCCAAGTTTGCGAGTCAAACTGGGTAGTTATTTTGGATTGCACGGATTTTCCATTATGTATATGTTATGGATTTCCGTTTCGAATTTATATGGATTTCCGGTGATTTTCATGTTCGGAATTTTGAGGTCAGAAGTTGGGGACTGGACAGCGATGGAACATCTCCAGACGACATATAGGTATGATGCTTAATTTTATAGTTTGTGACATGTATTAGCATTCTTTATTGAGTACCTGTCTGGTTGTTGAAACACATAGTATATGTGATGGGTTAGCCATTGAGCATGATTGACCTTAATAGACATCAAGGATTATAGTATCTGATGATTTTTCATATCATACCATCAGTAGTTTTAGCTTATGTTACTACTAGTAAGAGATGGAGGCATGTACCAACCTCTGCTATTGTTAGCTGGGTAATGGATGATACCTACATATTCCTGTTGACTTAGCCAGTAGAGTTTTTATACCCATATCTTTTGGATATTAGGGTACCCGATACGATGAAAATTGGTCATTGGAGAGTTACCATGTTTGATCATTGTTGAGAATGGTTTGAGGTTGAGGGATATTGTGAGATCAGATATTGTGATATGTTGATTTCTAATGATATATGGGAGTAAATGTTATGTGGTTGTCTGATGATCTATTACTAGATATTTGTTTTGATGATCTATTAATGGATAACTATTTTGATGATCTATTATTTGGGTTGTCGTTGATGGTGACATAGTGCGTGTCATGTATGATATTCACAGGTTTGATGATTATAGTTGGTGATCAGATTATAAATAGGGTGCTAGAGAGTTTACGGTTGAGTGTGCCTATGAGATTTTAATAAATTTGGTTAGTTGTTGTGGTTAGTTAACAGGATGATAAAAATTGATATTGGCTTCCTCTGATATTGGACTATGTGGATAAATAACGATTTGATATTTTGAATGCTAACTTGCTCTCATGGGGAGTAGAGACTGATTCATCTGATATTATGTGAGTTGATATTTTTGAGGATAAAAATGAGAGTGTCTTGATGTTCTTGAATTTTGACTTTATCTTTTGGGTCGTACACATTTATACATATGATATTATATGGGTTGACATTTTCTAGTTTGAGTTGATGTGTGGGTTTCCGATTACAAGTTTGGGTTCCTCTTATATATAGTTTGAAATGCTGGCACTTGTTGCTGATGTGTTTGATCCTAGTGCCTTCCAAAGGGTTTAAATAGGAGATTGTGGTTTAGACTTTGATGAACTACGTTTTGTTCTCTTTGTTGCCTTTGAAATGCTGGATAGATTGAAAGGTGTAGAGCCAATTCGATGTTGTTATGTTTCTGACTGGTTGTAGGCTTGGTTTGGATCTATTGCGAGATTTACTTTCCTTTATGATTAGTTTGGTTTTCGGGATTGAGCCAACAAATTTCTATATATTGGTTATGGCGGGCACATGTTTCTTGATGAGTTCTGGATTTTTCAAAATGGTATTAATTGGTTGAAGATTTCTTCATTGGTGATTTCAATGTGAGTTACTGTGGTTCTGTTGAGGATAGTACAGTATCAACTTGTAAGTCATGAGCTCATTGGGATTTATGATTTCCATGGCAGTTTCCATACCTGCGATCTTCTGCTACATTGTTATGCTTAACTTAGGAATCAGATTTAGCATGGATCTCCTATATGTATGCTTGCTTCAATTGTTAATCTTTAAAGGCAGAATTGTTGTGGCTTTATTTTCTTGGTTTAGTTACGGCTTCGTGAGGATTTAAGGTGAGACCGATGATGTTATGCTCTGGTAGTTTCTAATTTTTGGTGGAATGTGTTTTGGTTATATTGAGGATATAAATTTTATTGAAGTGTTAAATGTAACCAATTTTTCATCAATGTCAAGACTGCATACGGTTGAGATGGTCTTGATTCAGTGATGCACCTTTGCTATAGATAATTAATTTTATTGTAAGGACCCATAGGGGAATTAGGTACACCTTAGATGAGCAAACAACTAGGGAGGAGACGATGCTACTGAATGCCATTGCAAAGAGAAGGCTTTCTATTGTTCAAGATGACCTGAAGCTCTAGAAATCAATTGCCCTAATATTCTTTGTCAGTCCTACCTATCCTCAGCTGAAGAGCTAAATAAGAAATAGGTAGACAGTTAGTGAGCAATTGAAAACTCTTCCTTGAGTTGCACCTCTGACCCGGTGAGGATCAATATAAGATAAGGAAATTTTTTTAATAATTGACCTGGATTCTATGAAAAGTTAAGGAAGCTGCCTTAACAATGCTGAGATTAAAAGCCATCTCTAGCATATTGTGAGCTTTGAAAGTCAGATTAATGCTACTCCCTGGCTGGGCCACTTAAAGGCCCTTGCTCCTGTTCCCTTCTCAACATATGGTGAAGGCAATCAATTGTTACAGTGAAGAGAAATAAAGGCAATGAACCTTGGCTGAGTGCTCTACCACATTTGAATCAAACACCCAGCCTGCCATTCACTAATATGGATTCACATGTAGTAGAGACAATGTCTAAAATATAGAAGGAATCCACGCATTGCAAAATGGGTGATAGTGGTGGTGGTGTTGAGGTGTGCTTGCCAATGGGGGTGCTCTCGGGCAATTGGTCAAAATATGAAGCTTGACACACCCTCTGGATCTATATGAATAAGAGCAATATGAAAGTATGTTGATTTTTGCATATTTATAAGGTGTGTACATATGATTATTATGCGTTGTGGGAATTCTTGATAGACGGTTTAAATTGCACGTAGTGAGAGTATACTTGTCCAGTTGTGATTATTGTGGGTTTCTAGTAGACTATACCCGAGTGGTTAGGCATACATGTCTGATTATTTATTGGAGATATTTCGTCGATTAAATCTATGTTGTGAAATGTGCACATGTGTTTGAGTATTTTATTGGAGGTATCTTATCGATTTAATCTGAGTTGTGATATGTGCAGATGTATTCGGTGTAATATTCGAGGTATCTTGTTGATTATGTTTGTTCTGTGTGTACACTCGTGTCTATTATGATTTGTTGGAAGTATCACACTAATTTATATCTGTGTTATGAGTGTGTTGGGTGTGTACTAATTGGATGATTATGTCGATCATACCTATTTTGTGTGTGCACGTGTGCCAGGTGTATTGTTGGTAGCATCATGATGATTCTACCTATGTTGAATGTAGAATGTTAAGTGTCTACATTATTTTATTGGTTGTATTACCCTATCAACTAATTCTCCTATTAGTGGGTGACCGATCCATTAGGATGATGATAGAGTTGACTGTGGATTTGATTTGTTTACTATGTTTTTATACCCTAGGCTATTCACAATGATCTGTGATAGAGAGATCTCGTGCAGTCTCTAGCCGGATAGTTAGGTGCCTTGGACACTTATGTATTATTTGTAGTGGAACGTTGCTTCCACCTATTGTGGATTGCTTGTAGCGGAGTATTGCCCCTATATATATATTGTAGATACATATTACGGATTTAGTTGTGGTGGAGCATTGCTCCCACATATTGAGAATTTCTTGTAGTAGAGCGTTGCTTCCACGTATGATGGAGCGTTGCTCTCACATTGGTGGATTTATTCTTTAGTGATTTATATTATTGGTGATTGGATTTCAGATTTATTGTCAGAGATCTTATGGTTAGGAATGTCTGTGATACGGACATTATGTGTCTTGGTTTTACCATTAGGGCTTGCGGAGCCTTAGATGTTTATGGACTTGATGAACCACATCTTTCTGGAGTATTTGGATCAGTTTGTTATCGTCTTCATTGATGACATATTGGTCTACTCGCGTTCAAAGGAGGAGCACGTATAGCATCTTCGCACAGTTTTGGAGATTCTTCGACGACATCAGCTGTACGCGAAGTTCAGCAAGTGCGCGTTCTGGCTATCCTCAGTCGGTTTTCTGGGACACGTGGTCTCTAGCAGAGGTATTTCAGTAGACCCTCAGAAGATCGAAGCTGTCACCAGTTGGGAGCAGCCGAAGTCAGTTCAGGAGATCCGTAGTTTTCTGGGATTGGCCGGATATTACCGACGTTTTGTCGAGGGTTTCTCGCGTATTGCTATGCCGCTGACACGCCTGACCAGGAAAGGCGTGAAGTTCACGTGGTCCGAGGATTGCGAGACCAGCTTTTAGGAGCTGAAGCGGAGATTTGTGTCGACTCCGATTTTGGTTTTACCTTCTGGAGAGGATTGGAGTAGTAGCTTACCGGCTAGCACTACCACCGTCCCTGGCAGGCGTCCACGATGTATTCCACGTATCTATGCTGCGGAGATAAGTACCTGACCCGACGTATGTGCTGACAGATATTCCAGTTCCAGTTCAGCCTGACATTACTTATGAGGAGGTTCCGGTACGGATTTTGGACCGGAAAGAGCGTCAGTTACGGAACAAGACTATCCGGCTGGTTAAAGTCGGATGGCAGTATCATTCGGACGAGGAGGCTACTTGGGAGCTCGAGGATACGATCCAAGCTCGATACCCCCATCTTTTCACTTGAGGTATGTGATATAATTTACTGTTCAACATTTATACTTTATATCTGTATTAGTATTTGCTGATGGTAGATAACAAAATTTGGGGACAAAATTTTTATTAGTGGGGGAGAATGTAAAATACCGAAAATAGGCGAATATTAATAAGGGAATTTTCAGGAATTTTTAGAAATTTTTCGGGAATTTTTCGGAACTCGTATGGACGAGTTAACGGGGATAAAAATAGGGTCCGGGAAAAGCCTATTTGGACTACCCATTTAAGCGAGGAAATGTTTATTTTTTAAATTCCTTTTTCTTTTTATTTTATTTTCTCTTTTCCTTAATTCCTCCGCTTCTCTCCCTCGCGCACCTGAGCCGCTCCCTTCTTTCCCCGCGCGCCGACGGCTTGCCCTAACCGCTGTCGCCTGCGGCGGTTCTTCCTCCCCATCGCGACAAAAACCCCTTGACCACTTCCTCTTCTCGTCTTCTTCCTCGCCGAACCGATTTCCCCTCTCCTTCTCATCTGGCCGACGCGACTCCGACGCCGATCCTTGGCCACAGGAGTTTCAGCGCCGGCAGCCGGTGCCCTTGCAAGCGGTTGGCGTCACCCGGAGCAGTGCCGCTCCTCCCTGTGCTGCCTCATATGTGCCTCTGTGCCCTAGCGTTGGCCCGCCGCCGAGCCTTGGTCGCCTCACAGCCACTCTTCGCCGCCGCGCACAATCCGTTGGCCGCCATTGAGTCCTGCCGAAGCCGCTACCCTCACCGGACAGGAGCAGCGTTGTCGCCTCTGCCCTAGCACTATCGTGGGCCATCAGATTCGACCCAACGTCGTTGTCGATACCCTGGTTCACCCCTACACAGTGGGTTTCTTCCATCTCAGGTCAAGGGTAAGCTACTAGCGTGAATTTGGGATCTGATTCTATACATTTTGTTAGGTTTTTGATCACCGCAGTGGAGGGTTTCCAGCAGCACCCCTTGTTTCAGAAATCAACAAGGCTGAGGAATAAGGTAAGGAGTTAAGCATTTTATACATGCTATGGATCATGGGTTGATTCAATTATGCTAGATAGTTGTTCATGTGTAGATGGATTTAGGTTTATGTGTTGATTAGGGTTTTCGCTCTAATTTAGGGTTGGAGAGTTTGTTTAACTAATTATAAGAATTTAGTTAAGTAAAAGTATGTCTATTGGTATTACAGGACTTTGACGCGAGACGAGCATCTCGACGTCGTAATTTGGACCAGATTGGACTATCCTATTGGAGGCGGGTACTTTGACTTATGTATTTTGATATGCATAATAATGTGTTTAACATATAGCATGATTGTGTTTTCCATTTGTTTCGGTTGGTCACTACATGATCTGTTACATGTTGCTTGTTTACTTATTATGCACTGCATGTTATTATTTATGTGACCATACATGCTTTAGGTAGTGACCCAACCATATGATACATTATGTTCAGGACCTAGGGGTTTATTTGATACCCTATCTGTTTGTGTACCTTCCATCTGATACATTGACTTGTGGTACACCTTTTATTTATGTATGGATCTTGCTATGCTATTCATGATATTGCCATGTTTAGTGTCATGCATCATCTTGCATGATTGCATGCTGTGCGACTGTCTGCTCCATTATTGAGAGCGCATCGCCAGTTACATGTATCTGTACACACCACCACTCATGAGTTAGTGGTATATCAGACAGGTGTATGACAGTTCTGCTGTTTGGCTCCATTGGTCTGGTGACTCAGCGTGGTAGCCGGCAGACGGTTCTGCTCTGTTTGGCTCCGCTGGTTTATTCATCCGCATAGTAGCCGACAGGCAGTTGGACTTTGTTTGGCTCCGTTGATCCGCTCATGGGTAGTGTGACTCAGCGTAGTAGCCGGCAGAGAGTCCTCCCTGTCATCGTGTACCGGGAGATGAGAGCATTGCGCTCCCCCATTTATTATTTTGGGGTAGGAGTATGTGTGTACTCCGACATCATCCCGTTCACTCGGTCACTCATCAGGGGTAGTGATGTCAGAGTGCATGGTTGTCACAGCCGTACCCACTCGGACTCACCATTGTGTGTGAGATGGCTGACTGGCGTCAGGGGTGACCATGTCATTGACATCATATGCATGATGCATTTATTGTTTGTGTTTGCTGCATTTACTTGCTGCATTTATTTGGATGCATATGATTGACATGCATATAGGATTATGACACTCTCGGTCTGATGACCTAGTTACCTTTATACCTTGATCCTGGTTAGTACAGTTTTCTCCTGTTTTTGTTCCAGTTGCATTTATCCTTCTCGTATTCAGGAGACTGTACGCATGATTAGTGTTGTCTGTTATTTACTTTATTTTGCATATCAATTGTACTTGCTGAGTGTTGGACTCACCCCGCCTCCATTGTTGTTATATTTTTCAGGTTGAGGCTGTCCGGAGCAGTTCCAGTCGCTAGTCCCCATCTGCAGGTAGTGCTAGTCCTTTGCTGGTCTATAGTTGTTATTTTATCTTAGTTTCTCTATCAGACTTTGTTTTTAGTCTTGTATTGTTTTACTTATGGATATTGTATGAATTCTTATCGTTTGATGGATTTTTGGTATGATTTGGATTTATTCTACTACATGCCTGCCTAGACGGCAGAAGAGGTGAGTTCTTCGGATTTGAGCTTTACGAGTGTAGTTGAGTAGGGTTGATTTCGAGTCATCTTATTACTGCGTGGTTGTGTCAGCCAGGGGCTGAGAATTATATTAACTGCGTGGTGATTGTCTATTTATTATTTTTGTTTATTCCAGCCGCATGTGGCTGAGGTATATGAGGATGTAGAAAAGTTTCAGATTGTCCGCCGTACAGGGGAGATGCTGCCGAAATTTTCTCTGACAGGGACTCCTCCAGGGCGTGACAGAAAAGGGGCACATAAGTGAACTACACCAAATCTAAAAACTAACATATGATGCCCAAGGTGATCATAAATAAAAAGAACTTAAACATAACTATACTAAATCCAAAAATTTACATATATTTTAAGCACAACATGGTTAGTTTTATGGCAACATACCCCCTAAGATTCGAACCTATACATGACACAAAGCAATCATAAACTTGGGTTCAACTTTATGGTATCAAAATTTCTAGGAATTGAACTTAACTTAACTTAGTATCAACAATAAGGAGGATTTAATGGCATTTAAAACTAGTAAAATCGAAACTAACAAACACACAAGGGTCTCAAAGTATGAGGATTTCATGGCCTCCTAAAACCCTCAAAACCGAATTATAAGGGAACTAAACATGCATGAATTTAAGGAACTAAAAAAAAATATAATATGAGAAGAACATGCCTTCAACTCTATCTTACTACCAAGCCTCTTCTTTTCCTCCCCTTAGAGCTTGGAATGATGGTGGTGGAGGCTAGGGCCGGCGGTAGTGAAGGAGGGTTTTAGAGTTTTTGGGAAGTAGCTGAAAATCCAAGGTGAGGAATGCATTATATAGGTTTTACCACGTTTAATCCATCTTTGAACCTTTCTACCATAATTACTAAGTCATAGTTTTTTTTATTATACATACTAAGTCATATAACTTTTTATATAAAAATTTATACACATGAGTTATATAAATTTATATATATATATATATACTAAGTCATATAATTTTTTTATATTAAAATTTATACACATAGGTTATATAAATTTTTATATACATACTAAGTCATAACTTTTTATAAAAATTTATACACATGAGTTATATAAATTTTTATATACTTACTAAGTCATATAAATTTTTATATACATAATAAAAAAATTATATCCATGGGTTATATAAATTTTTATATATACACTAAGTCATATAAATTTTTATTTAAAAATTTATACACATGGGTTATATAAATTTCTATATAATTACTAAGTCATATAAATTTTTATATAAAAATTTATGCACATGAGTTATATAAATTTTTATATATTTACTAAGTTATATAAATTTTTATATACATATTTAGATATAAAATAAAATTTATATCTATTTATATCCAACCATTTTCTTAAAATAATTGATTAATCCAAATCCCATAAATGTAAGCTAAGTTAATTAATTAAATATAATTAAATCTATCTATTTGAATTAATCAATCTTAATTAAATCTTAATTAATCAAATAAATCTTGTTAATTAAAATAATATAATTTCAGACACTACAATATAACACCCTACACTCTCTTATGTAATTATAATAAGAATTAAATGAAAACACAATTTTACTGACACAGATTGTAGTTGAAGACCGAAAGTCGGTGTCAATGTCATACTAAGTGCATCAATTGGGTGTAGTAGAGTTGTAGTACAATAGTTGGATGTAAACGACGTAGCAGAATCAAGTCAAAGCTTGTAATAGAATTAATTATAGGAGCACTAGTCGAAGACTTCTTTTATAGGGTATTGGGGGCACCTCCAATGACCTAGGGCATCTCAGGTGAAGCTCATACGATCTATGGACGACGACATTTATCCACTCTAGGGCACCTTTAGTGGATCTGAGACGCCTCCAATGTGTCGACTTAGGGCGCCTCCATACAATTGAGGTGCCTCCACCATGTTGAAATTTCATCCTCAAAGTTTATATGTTCTGGGGCACCTCCAATCATTCGAGGCACCCTAAACACTATTTATCCTAGTTTGATTTTTTTTTTACTTTGAGCTCCTACAAAATAAAGTTAATCCAACTAACAAAAATAGTTGCAAAATAGAGTTAACACAGATAATAAAAGTTATGAATTAAATCCCGTCTAACAAAGACCAGGATCTAATCTTGGTCTCAAGTTAGATTTTTAAAATGGATATAAGTTGGACCAATGTCTATAGTTCCACTGGACTTGTTTTTCACTGGATTTATCTCTTCGAGTTGTTTACCTGACTTATCATTTGCAGAATGACTTGGCTTGATGTCTAATCTCCTAACCCACTAGGTCTTTATACCAGACATCCCATCTGGACTTCAACCAGTTGTTTGGTCCTGCTGACCCAACTGGACTTCCTGCAAGATATCTGATCCTCTTGGACCTATTTAGGTTTTCTGCCAATTATCTAGTCCTCTTAACCTAACTAGACTTTGTTAGCATAGGAAGTACCAAATGATCAAACCTAAGTTTTAATTATGGTAAACGATTCAAAGTTAAGGTTTATTATTGTTCTAACAAGTTGAACTAAATGTGCAGGAAAGTTCTAAGTGACCCTAGGCAAAGGAATGCCCTAGTTGTAGTTAGGTGACGAAGTCCTGGTTTAGGGGGCTGAGCAAAGTCTTGGTGGGTCGAGGACGTTGGGAAAAATCCTAGGGTCGAGGACTTTAAGTGAAAGTTCTGGGGGCCACGGACACCAGGCAGAAGACTGGACAGGTCAGGTATCGAACGCCCAACGGAAAGACCTGATGTCTCTTACGCTGAGCAAAAGTCCAAACGATCTATAGTGTAAGTATCTCAGGTTAGTTTTGATGTTATCAACCGAATCAAGTTAAGTCCTGTTTATATTTGATCCTTGTATCTAAGTGTGCCTGAGCTTAGGAACACAAGAAGTCAAGAGGAAGACGCAACCAACGAGAAGGATGACACTGGAAGGAGCCGATGGATTCAGTGAATTCGAGGGATGAGGTGTTGCGGAAGAGTACATTGGTGGACGAGAAGGATGTGCACAACGTTCGAGGGATGAGAAGCCTAGAAGGAAGCCTACTTGATGAGAATGTCAGAATTGGGTTCGGGTGAGTTCAACTCCGATTCGCCAGAGCATCACCCATATGAAGAGATCAACTAAGGAGCTGATCTACCTTATGAAAGACGCCTTCAATAAATAGTGTCTAAGGCACCTTCCAGCCTATAGAAGGTGTCTTCTAGTGATCGTTAGCTAAAGATAAAGTTTTATCTTCGACGATAAGATTTCTTTAATTGAAGGCATCTTAAACCCTATTGAAGGCGCCATCCAGCTTCGGATAAAGTTTTCCAAGGGTTCTAAAAATACTCCTGGTATTAGAAAATATTCAATAACTTCTGTATTAATCTCCTAGGAACTTTTTGATCTTTTCAAAGAGTATAAGAGTCTTCCAAAGCGATATTTTTTGGTGGATCTTTGCAACTATCTTGGATTAACAACCACCTAGATTATAACCAAGTAAAAATCTTAGTCTCTTACTTAGTTCTTTTTAAGTTGTTATTTATTATGTTATATTTGGTTAACTAATATTGTATCCTTGCTAAAACTATCTTGAGATTCTTCTAACTTATTTTTAAGGTAATTCACCCCCCTCTTGTTGGCCTATATGCTCTAACAAGTGGTATCAGAGTCCAACCATCTCAGAAGGACTAACTGTCGACTGAAGTACAAAGACGATGGTCGGACCCAGCATCTACCAGCCTAAATTCAAGGGGAGTTTGCGATATAGAAGAAATGCATGGAGGTATTCTTCAAAATAGACTTTGAATTGCTTTTAATAATTAAATATGATTTTATAGCTCTCAAGGACCAACAAGGACATAAAAAAGAGGAATGCCAATGGACCAAAAAAGTACAAGCCGACTTTATAGTGAATAGACAAACCAAGTTCCATCTGTAGAGTGTACTTCCACCCCAAGAAGTTAGTCTAATAAGAGCTTACGAATCAGTGAAAGAACTCTGAGAGAAATTTCAAGAGCTACACGAAGGAACATCCGAAACAAAGCTCATGAGATGGGACCTGCTCTGGAACCAAATCAACAATCTTCGGATGGAAGAAGGAGAAACAATTGCTGATCTACACGGAAGAATCAATGAGCTAATCACCATATTAATGAACTTCGGAGAAATGGTAACTAATAAGAACTTTCAAATGTATGCTCTAAATACGTTCTCGAGAATATCGGAATGGACATCTATAGAAGACTCCTAATATATCTCCAAAGATCTCGAGGTAAATACACTAGAAAATCTTTTTTCTACTTTCAAATTATATGAGTCTCGGTGTGTAGGATAAAGAAAGAGGCTAAATCAGAACCTAGCACTACAAGCCCAAAAGAGCGAACCAGATTCAGACTCATCGATTGACGAAGACAAAGCAACCTTCATGGTATGAAAATTCTTCAAGTATTTTAAATCTGACAAATTTAACAAGTTGCAGGCCAAGATGTTCTGGGAAAATAGAAAGTAAGATTCTATAACTGTCAAGAAGAAGGGCACATCAAGGATAATTGTCTGAAACTAAAAAAGAAGGAGAAAAACAAAGGGCCAAGCAAACCAAAACACAAAAATCTGAAGGCAATGTGGGACAAGTCATCATCTAAGTCTGAAATAGAGGAGTATGTGGGACTAGCACTCATGACGATTCACAAAGAGGAGAGCATCGATGAAGGAGAAGCTACACCTGAGGAAAGTAGCAACGAAGGGGGAGCATCCAACTTCGAACATGATATGGTAAGTGAGGTATGCCTTTTACCTCCTAATCAACTTTATTATGGAATAACATTAATATCTAAATCCTTATGTAAGCTAAAATTTAAGAATAATAAATTAAAAAAGAAAAATGTTGATTTGAAAAGGAAATTAGCTAATACATGTCCACTAGAATTATTTGATAAAATTAAAAAGAAAAAAAGAAGAAAATTAAAAGAAAAAGTAGAATTACTCAAACAAAATTCCGCATGTTCAAATACCTCTCAATATTCAAATGTTAGATATAACAGTAGACTTAACTGGTATTTACAATTTCATAAGGGCTAAATTATAAAAATAGCCAAAATTTATATTTACAAAAACTATTTGATAAATCCAGTAGGTAAAAATTTATATTGGATTCTCAAATCATGCTTAGTATAATTTAAATTAATTTTATGCTTACTTTAAAATTTAATGTATTTTATCTTCAACATTGTTTAAACAAATTAAATATTTAGCCTCTTCATATTTCGAGTTAAATATTTTTTCTATGCTATTTAATGATTTTATCTACTAATAGAAAATTATTTAAAAAATATTTGACTATTATATTATTTGTTTTGATTTTTTAATAAAATTTGTATTGTTAAAATTAAAAAATGCTTTACAAATCATTTTTAAAAAATTATTTTTGTGATAAAACATGATGTTCCCTATCACAAGAAATTTTTTTGAGATTTTTTTTATCATTATCTAAATTTGTTTTAATTTTTTAACAAAAGTAATGTTTTTATTATTAAAAAATTATTAAGTCTTTATTTATGTAAAATTTAATTTTTCTAAAGATAAATATCATATTTTACATGCTCAGAAAAATTAGTATAATTTTTCAACATATTAAACTATTTGTAATCATTATATTTTCAAAAATTATGTTTTTGGCTCAAAATATTAAACCCCTAGCAAAAATTTTTCGACTTATTTATGTTTTTTGTTATTTTTCCTAGTTAATTTTTTAATGTGATCAAAAGGGGAGAATACATAGATGTTAAGTTTAGGGGGAGGTTTTATTGCTTTGCATTAATTTTAGTACCTTTCTACTCGCATTAATTTTGATGATACCATTGCAATTTTGATTGTTATACTTTAATTCATGTTTGTTTAAACCCTAACTTAACTCGGGTTGATGCACATAAAAAAAGAAGAGATTGTAAATATCTCAGGTTGGTTTTGATATGATTAACCAAGTTAAGCTAGGTCCTGTTTGTATTTGATCCTTGCGTCTAAGTGTGCAGGAGCTTAGGAACACAAGAAGTCAAGTGGAAGATGCAGCTAGTGAAAAGGATGACATGGGAAAGGAGTCGATGGACTCAGTGCATCCGAGGGACGAGGTGTTGCGAAAGAGTACACCGGTGGATGAGAAGGATGTGCACGATGTTCGAGGGATGAGAAGTTGGGAAGGAAGTCTGCTCGAGGAGAAGGTCAGAGTTGAGTTTGGGTGAGCTCAACTTCGGTTAGTCGGAGCATCACCCATGAGAAGAGATCAGCTAAAGAGTTGATCTGCCTCATGGAAGGCGCCTTCCATGGCTTGGAAGGCGCCTTCGACATTGTTCATCAAAGGCACCTTCCAGCCTATAGAAGGTGCCTTCTAGTGACTATTAGCGGAAGATAAAGTTTTATCTTCAATGATAAGATTTCTCTGATTGAAGGTGCCTTGAACCCTATTAAAGGCGCCTTGAACCCTATTGAAGACGTCTTCCAATTTTGGATAGAGTTTTCTAGGGATTATAAAAAGACCACTTGAGCTAGAAAATATTAAATAACTTCTATATTAATCTCCTAGCAACTTTCTAAGCTTTTCAAAGATTGTAAGATGCTTCCCCGCCTTCATCAAAGTAGATATTTTTAGTGGAGCTTTGAAACCACCTTGAATTAACAACCACCTAGGTTATAACTAAGTAAAAATCCTAGTTTCTTACTTAATTCTTTTGAAGTTGTTATTTATTATGTCATATTTGGTTAACTAATATTGTATCCCTGCTAAAACTAACTCAAGATTCTTCTAACTTATTTTCAAGACAATTCACCCCCGTCCTATTGGCCTACCTGCTCCAACATGGAAGACTGGTCTGACAAAAGGTAAATTCTCCTGAGAGGAATAGGTAAGGATGCATTCCCCGTTGAGGGAACAGTAGATGTAATAGGTAAGGATGCTCCAATCATCTAAGGTGCTTGAAAAGACTAGAGAATTTAATTTTTCATTTGACGATATGGAGAACTTTGCTCTTCCTCGCCAATATAATCACAAGCATGTTATTTTGCTATGGATCATAAAGAGGAATATTCATAATATTTTATTATTATTATTGTGTATATAATTGTTATTAATGTACACTGCTAATTATTGCTTTGTCTAAATTATTGTGCTCTTCTTGTGTGTTGTTGTTATAAAACTCAATAAAATTATTGTTGCTATTATAATTATAATTTTATGGTATGACAGTTGTAAATTGATATTTTTTATAATATGACAATTATTTTTATGGAGTCATTTGGACATCTCTAG
Organism: Zingiber officinale; assembly: GCF_018446385.1. Taxonomy (NCBI): domain Eukaryota; kingdom Viridiplantae; phylum Streptophyta; class Magnoliopsida; order Zingiberales; family Zingiberaceae; genus Zingiber; species Zingiber officinale. The sequence continues at coordinate 102,461,830 of NC_056001.1, read as the reverse complement.
GTCATTGGGACAAAAGTGACTCATGGATGTAAGACATTCAAAAAATAAAAAATTTAATTTTGTCTGATATATGAGAGTCCTATTTATTTGTGGTATCGGATAGTGAGTATCATTATCATACATTTATAGTGAGCTTCTAACTTTTAATCTAGTGAGCAATAACGTGTTTCTAACTTGAATTTTGAAAAACCATAACTTTCGACTTAAATTGAATCATGAGATGCATAAAATATCAAATCGAAGATCTTCGAATGAGCTTTGATTTGATATATTATGTGTCACGTGGTTCAATCAAAGTCAAAGGTTAAGGTCACTTAAATTTTAAGTCAACAACATGTTGTTGCTAGTCTTTGTGTTGCTAATCTTAAGAAGCCAACAACAATGGATTGCTAATCTTAAGAAACCAGCAATAATGTGTTATTAAACTTTAGAAAACCAGCAATAATATGTTGGATCGAAAGCGCTAGAGGGGGGTGGGGTGAATAGCACTCGTGACTTTCACTCGTTTCGAATTCGTAAAACAATCGAGAATTAGCAGTGGAAATAATAAAGCACACAGAAGGACCCAAGTGGTTTTACTTGGTTAAGAGCCTTGGGCGGCTCCTACTCCAAGGCTCACGCTCGTTGAGCGTTTACTTTGGGCAATTCACTATCAAAGCGCAAGGTTACAAATATGTATTACAGAACAATAATTAAAACGCTATACTGACAACAGAAATCTTGAAACTGGAGCTCCGAGTCTTCAGGGACTTGCAACAGCACTTCAAGGCATCTTTTGAGCAACAACGATAGCTAGATTACTTGTAAACTTGTTGTTTTGAGTGCTGCCTCGAGACCTCCTTTTATGCACTGTTGGAGGTGCCTCCAACACCATCCAAGGCGCCTCCAACCCTCCCGAGTCGCTCGTGTGGATCAGCACAGAACAGGTCGCACCTCATCCACTCGAAGGCGCCTCCAAGCCACTCCAAGGCGCCTCCAAGCTCTGGTCCAAGGTGCCTCCAGCTCAGTCTGAGGCGCCTCCAGGCCTGGTGCGCAGCTTCCTTCAGCCTTGCACCTGAGGCGCCTCCAAGCTCCATGGAGGCGCCTCGGGCACTGTTCATCCGAGGCTTAAGGTTGCTTCTTTGTTCCTGCAAAATGTGTTAGTCCCAAACACATACCCTGCAAAACAAAGTTAGCACATAATAGTCATAAATAAAAATTGACAGTCTTCGGACTGTCCGGGTCTGACTTCGGATTTTCGACCGGAAACCCTAGGTCGACCCGACGCCTACTGTTCCCTCTGCGGGGAACGCGTCCTCACCTACTCCACTCAGGAAAGTTTACCTTTTGCCAGTTTGGTCCTCCAGACCGACTGGACTTTTGCTCAGCGTCCGATGCTTCCGGTCTTCATGCTGGATGTCCGGTCCATGACCCGTCCAGACTTCTACCCGGTTCGCGACACCAGGATTTCAACCTAGGGTTACCTCCCCCTAGGATTTTGCCCGAAGCTCCGACCCACCAAGGCTTTCCGCATAGGGTTACCACCCCCTATGACCTAGGGTTACCATCCCTAGGGTTTTGCACCTGCCTAACCGCAGTTAGGACTTTTGCCTAAGTACACTTAGGACTTTTCCTACAAAGCTCATTAAACATATCAGTCAACAAAACACCTTAACTTTGAACTCTTTGACATAATCAAAACATAGTTTCGATCGTCGGATGTTTCCTGCACCAACATAATATATTGTTGACTTAAACTACGAGAGACCATAACTTTTGACTCAGATTGAATCATGTGATGCACAATATATCATATTGAAGATCTCTAAACAATATTCGAATTGATATATTATGTGTCCCGTGGTTCAATCCGAGTCAAAAATTATGATCCCTCAAAGTTTAAGTCAGCAATACGTTGTTGCTAGTCTTCGTGTTGATGATCTTAAGAAATCAGCAATAACGTGTTACTGATCTTAAGAAACCAGTAACAATGTGTTGCTGATCTTTAGAAAAACAACAACAACGTATTGTTGACTTAAATTTTGAGAGATCATAACTTTTTATATGGATTGAACCATATGACAAACGATATATTAAATTGAAGCTTGGAGTTTTGATTTGATATATTGTATGTACACCGCATGGTTCAATATTAGTCTAAAGTTATGGTCTTTTAAATTTTAAGTCAGTAACACATTGTTCTTGGTCTTCATGTTGCTGATCTTAAGAAATTAGCAACAATGTATTGCTCATCTTAATAAACTAGCAACAATATGTTGCTGATCTTCAAAATACGAGCAATAATGTGTTGCTGACTTAAATTTTGAGAGACTATAACTTTTTACTCAGCTTAAACTACAAGACACACAATATATCATATTGAAGATCTCTGAACAAGCTTCGATTTGATATATTGTGCATTGCATGGTTAAATCCTAGTCAAAAGTTATAACTTCTCAAAGTTTACAATTCAACATATTTTTGCTAGTCTTTGTTGCTAATCTTCTGAAGACCTGCAACACATTGTTTCTGATCTTTTGATATCGGCAACATATTGTAGCAGATACGAAATTATAGCCGCTATAACTACAAGTTATAACTTCAAGAGGTCATAACTTTTGATTTAGGTTGAACTATGGAATGTAAAATATATCAAACCATAGATTTTTGAACAAGCTTCGATTTGATATATTGTGAGTCTCATGATTTTATCCAGGTTAAAAGTTATAATCTCTCAAATTTTACGGTTCAACAAGTTGTTGCTAGTCTTTGTTGTTGAATTTTAGAAGACCAACAACTCATTGTTGATGATCTTCTGAAGATCAGCTACACATTGTAGAAATTACGAAATCATAACTACTATAACTATATGTTTACACTTCAAGATGTCATAACTTTTGATTTGGATTGAACTAAGAAACACATAATATATTAAATCAAAGATCTTTGAACAAGCTTTGATTTAATATATTATGCATCTCGTGGTTCAACCCGAATCAAAAGTTATGACCTCTTAAATTGAACTTATAGTTGTAGTGTCTACAATTTCGTAGTTATTACAATGTGTATGTTGGGTAAACTTTGAGAGGTTATAATTTTTGACTCAAATTAAACTATGAGACTACAATATATTAAATCGAAGATCTTTAAATGAGTTTTGATTTGATATATTATGCGTCTCATAATATCACACTAATCAAAAGTTATGACCTCTAAAAGTTATAACTTGTAGTTATAGCAACTACAATTTCTTAGATGCTAAAACATGTTGCTAATCTTCAGAAGACTAGTAACAATGTGGATCTTCAAAAAACAACAATGTGTTGCTAACTTTAAATTTTGAGACCATAATTTTTGACTTGGAATGAACCACGGGACATACAATATATCAAATCAAAGATTTCTGAACAAGCTTCGATCTGATATATTGTGTGTCCCGTGATTCAATTTTAGTAAAAAATTACGACCTTTCAAAGTTTACGGTTCAATACGTTGTTTCTAGTCTTTGTTGCTAATTTTCTAAAGACTAACAATACATTGTTGCTGATCTTTTGAAGATCAGCAACATATTGTAGCAAGTACAAAATCGTAGCTACTACAAGAATAAGTTATAATTTTGAGAAATCATAACTTTTAATTTGGGTGAACTACAGAATGTATGATATATCAAATCAAAGATCTCTGAACAAATTTTGATTTGATATATTATGTATTTTGTGGTTCTATCCTAGTTAAAAGTTATGACCTCTCAGAGTTTACAGTTCAATATATTATTGCTAGTCTTTGTTATTGCTAGTCATTCTGGTTAGAATCAGCATTCCGGGCGCTCGGAATGGTTCCGGGCGCCTCAGACTGTTCCGGACGCCCCGAACTATTCTAAGCGCCCCGGGTGGGGAAAGTCAACCTCGTTGACTTTTTCAGCCCGGGTCTTCTGCTCTGGCTCCGTTCGCCTCGGTCCGGGTCTTCCACTCGCTTGGGTGATCTCGGCCATCCGGAATAGGGCTCACCCGAACCCAACTTCCGACCTTCTCGAGCAGGCTTCCGCTGCGACTTCTCATCCCTCGGAATCGTTGCATGCTTTCTTCTCGTCCACCAGCGTACTCATCTGCAGCTCTTCATCCCTCGGACGCACAGAGCTCATCGGCTCTCTCTCGTGTCGACCTTCTCGCTAGCTGCGTGTCTTGCTCCCCAAGCAATCTTTCGCTCCGGCTTCTCATCCCTCGGAACCAGCGCACCCTTCCTTCTCGTCCGTCGGGGTACTCTTCCCTCGCACCTCATCCCTCGGACACACCAAGCCCGTCGGCTCTCTCCCCGTGCCACCCTTCTCGCTAGCCACGTCATCCGCTCGACTTCCCGTGCTCCTAAGTTCCTGGACACTTGGACACAGGGTTAAAATACCACAGGACCTAACTTAACTTGTTGATCACATCAAACAACCTTGGGGTTCCAACAATCTCCCCCTTTTTGATGTGAGCAATCCAAGTTAAGCTAGGGTAACTAGCATAAATTTAAAGTAATTAAATTTTGCAATGAAAGTTCAAAAAGATAAAATTTTTAATTTTGATGCTACTTCCCCCTAGACTTAATATTATCTTCTCCCCCTTTGATCACATAAAAATGGGGTTCAAACAAAAATCTAATGGTTAATCCTTTGAAATAAGCAAAGTATATTTATATGAAATACTTTGAAAGATAGAAACCAAAAGAATTTTCTGATAGCTTTTTTTAATTCAAATTTTTGAGATTTTGAAAAAATAGAGCATGCATTTTCAAGATTTATCACAAATTACATTTTAGATAATCAAACAAAAAAATTTTAATTAAAAAAATTCTTCTATAGGCAGGGATAACTTAAACGAAATTTTCATAATTTAACAATTTGTAAAAAGAATAATACTAGCTTATTATTATTATTTTTTTATTTTTTTATTTTTTTATTTACACAAAATTCGTTCTTAAGTTATTGTCATTTCTTTAATATCATTATGATATCTGATAAAGAAACCTTGTAAATGGATCGCCTTGAAATTCAGCTTGGGGAAGGGTATTGACGCCACACTCAAGCAAGATGAGAAGGTGAGTGATAAGTCATGGAGTTTTGATCGCCACAAGTTGCCTTGATAAGATTGAAATTAGTTCTTTGCCTAAGAACAAGAAGGAAGCTCTCACAAAAGAGAAACTCAAATTTTCATTCAAACTTACATGATTTGTCATACAAGAGTTCTCCTATTTAACATCCCTTAAGATCCACTATGCACTAATTATGCAATAAATATCATGCTTGCATGCATGGGTTTTATTATCCACTAATGCAACCACTAATCTCTAATACTAGCTTAATGCAACCATGCATGCATGATATTTGTTATACTAGCTTAGGAACTCTCAAAAATGCATTAAAAACTCACAAAGGACATCAAAAGTCACTTTAGAAAAACCCCCCCATGCATGCACACGAAAATGGTCCTCATGTTGGTCCAATTTCACTTTCAAATTAAAGGAATGTGATCCACTTAGTTGTTGCCTCCATTGTGCATTGATCCTCCTTTTCCTTGAGCCTCATTATTAAGCCTTCCAAAGCTTGCTTCATTCTCTTAGTCTTGGACCTTGTCATGGGTCCCCCAATTCCATTCAATGCCTCTTCTTGGCTCACATCATTCCCTCCTTCTTTAGGTGAATTCATCCTCGAATTTAGGTCTTCATCTCCTACATCAAAAGGACTCAAATCAGCCACATTAAATGTTGCACTAACACCATACTCACCGGGCAAATCAATTTTGTAAGCATTGTCATTAATTCTTTCCAACACTTGGAATGGTCCATCTCCTCTTGGTTGAAGCTTTGATTTCCTTTGGGTAGGAAACCGTTCCTTCCTCATATGAACCCACACCCAATCACCGGGTTCAAGGACCACTCTTTTTCTCCCTTTATTGGCTCGATTTGCATATTGCTCCATTTTATTCTCAATTTGAGCTTTAACTTGCTCATGAAGCTTCTTCACATATTCTGCCTTTGTTTTGCCATCCTTGTGAACTAAATAAGAAGTGTTAGGTAAAGGAAGCAAATCAAGAGGTGTTAGTGGATTGAACCCATAAACAATCTCAAAAGGAGAAAATTGAGTAGTAGAATGGACTGCCCTATTATAAGCAAATTCAACATGAGGTAAACATTCTTCCCAAGACTTAATGTTCTTCTTAATAATTGCTCTAAGAAGTAGAAAGTGCCCTATTTACCACCTCAGTCTGGCCGTCAGTTTGTGGGTGGCATGTGGTGGAGAAAAGAAGCTTTTTTCCCTGCTTGTTCCATAAGGTCCTCTAAAAATGGATTAAAAATTTGGTGTCATGATCCGAAACAATGCTCTTAGGCATGCCATGAAGTCTTACCACCTCTTTGAAAAACAAATCTGCCACATGAGTTGCATCATCCACCTTGTGGCAAGGTATGAAGTGTGCCATCTTGGAGAATCTATCAACTACCATAAAAATGGAGTCCTTACCTTTTTGAGTACGTGGTAGCCCTAAAACAAAATCCATAGACAAGTCAGTCCAAGGAAAATTAGGAATAGGCAAAGGCGTGTAAAGTCCATGAGGTAATGTCTTAGATTTTTCTTTTCTACACACAATGCACCGTGCACAAAATTTCTGCACATCGTGTTTCATGTGTGGCCAATGAAAATGTTCAAGCAGCATTTCTAAGGTCTTTTGAACCCCAAAGTGTCCCATTAAACCCCCCTCATGTGCTTCCCTAACTAGCAATTTACGCATCGATCCTCTAGGCACACAAAGTCTGTTATTCTTAAACAAGTAGTTGTCATGCCTAACAAACCCATTTTGTGATTTCTTTTCACATGCAGCATATAATTGGGAAAACTCATTATCATGTACATACAATTCCTTAATATGTTCAAAGCCAAGCAATTTAGTTTCAAGTGTAGCTAACAAATTATACCTTCTTGAAAGTGCATCTACTACAACATTTACCTTTCCTTGCTTATGCTTAATCACATAAGGAAATTGTTCAAGAAATTTGACCCATTTGGCATGCCTTTTGTTGAGCTTCCCTTGCCCTTTCAAATACTTCAAAGATTCATGATCACTATGAATGATAAATTCTTTAGGCAAAAGATAATGCTGCCATGTTTGCAATGCTCTAACAAGGGCATACAATTCTATGTCATAAGTGGAATAGTTGAGGGTGGCACCACTTAATTTCTCACTAAAATATGTAATGGGATGACCATCTTGAAGTAAAACAGCCCCAATACCCACATGAGATGCATCACATTCAATTTCAAATGATTTAGAAAAATCAGGTAAAGCAAGAATGGGTGCATGTCTGAGTTTATCCTTAAGTGTTTGAAATGCATTTTCTTGATTCTCTCCCCATCTAAAACCCATATTTTTCTTAACAATTTCATTTAGGGGTGCTGCCACTGTGCTGAAATCCTTCACAAACCTCCTATAGAAACTTGCGAACCCATGGAAGCTCCTAACCTCACTCACAGTTTTAGGAGTTGACCAATCTCTAATGGCCTTAACTTTCCCTTCATCAACCTGCACTCCTTTAGAACTTATGACAAAACCAAGAAAAACCACATGATTAGTGCAAAAAGAACACTTTTCCAAGTTAGCATATAGTTTTTCCTTTCTAAGGACATGCAAGATAGATTGGAGATGTGCAATATGCTCAACAAAACTCTTGGAATATACCAAAATATCATCGAAGTATACTACCACAAATTTTCCAAGAAATTCTCGTAAGACATGGTTCATAAGCCTCATAAAAGTGCTTGGTGCATTAGTTAACCCAAAAGGCATTACCAACCATTCATGCAATCCATATTTGGTTTTGAAAGCTATTTTCCATTCATCCCCTTCCCTTATCCTAATTTGATGGTACCCACTTTTAAATCAATTTTAGAAAAAAAGCAAGCACCATGCAATTCATCAAGCAAATCATCAAGTCTAGGGATTGGATGTTTATACCGAATTGTGATGTTGTTGATGGCTCTATAGTCAGTGCACATCCTCCATGTTCCATCCTTTTTAGGCACCAAAATTATGGGTACAGCACAAGGACTTAAACTTTCTCTAACCCATCCTTTTTGCAATAACTCCTCCACTTGATTTTGTATCTCCTTTGTTTCTTGAGGGTTGCTCCTATAGGCTGGCCTATTGGGCAGAGAAGCGCCAGGAATAAGGTCTATTTGGTGTTCAATTCCCCTCATTGGTGGCAATCCGTGAGGTACTTCCTTGGGAAACACATCTTCAAAATCCTACAAAATAACAACAACTTCACTAGGCAAAGAGTTAGTATTAGATTCCAAGCAAGTTTCCTTGCACAAAAGAAGAAATATTGGTTGCCTTGTCAAATAAGCTTTCTTCACCTCACTTACTCTTGTAAACAAATTTTCTATTTCTCTCTCTTTCTTTTCCTCATTCTTTCTTTTCTTTTGATTTTTGTCCTCAAAATCAAGTATTTTCTTTTGCACACACTCTTTCTTTTTCTTATGCTCTCGCTCTTATTTTTCTCCTTTCTCTCTCATTTTTATTTGATCCTCACAAACCTCCCTAGGTGATAATGGTACAAGTGTAACTTTGCGAGAATTGTGGACAAAAGAGAACTTGTTGGAGAATCCATCATGGTGAGCTCGCCTATCAAACTGCCAAGGTCTTCCAAGAAGAATGTGACTTGCCTCCATAGGCACAATATCACATAGAACTTGATCTTCATATTTGCCAATGGAGAAATTAATCAACACTTGCTGGTTCACTACCAATTCACCACTATTACTTAGCCATTGGAGTTTATATGGTCTTGCATGTGGTGTAGTCTTGAGGTTGAGTTTGGTGACCAACCTAGTGCTTGCCACATTGGTGCAACTTCCACCATCAATGATCATAGAGCATGTCTTTCCTTGAATAAGGCAGCGGGTATGAAAAATATTTTCTCTTTAATCCTCATGCTCCTTGGTTTGGCTTCCCAATAATCTCCTAACCACCAAGAGATCTCCATCTTGCGCATAGGCTGCTCCATCATTTTCTTCATCGCTTGAGGAAGAGGAATGAGAAGAAATTTCTTCACTAGAGATACTCCCATTATCCCTCACCACCATAGTCTTCTTATTCGGGCATTCAAATGCAATATGACCTTTTCCCAAACACCTAAAACACTTGATATCCCTACTCTTAGAAGTGGAAGAAGAGGTAGTAGGAATAGGCTTCTTAATGCTTGCTTCCTCCTTAGAATTTGAAGAAGAGCCCTCCTTCTTTGGCTTGTCCTTCCAACTTGAAGAGTAGTTTGGAGAAGATGATTTCTTCATAACGCCCTTTCTCTTTAATTGTTGCTCTATTTTCATTGCTTGATGCACTAAGTCGTCAAGCTCCACATAATGTTGTAACTCCACAATGTCTCCAATGTCTCGGTTTAGGCCATGGAGAAACCGAGCCATGGTAGCTTCCCTATCCTCCACAATATTGGCCCTAATCAAAGCCACCTCTATCTCCTTGTAGTAATCATCCACACTCCTACTCCCTTGGGTGAGTCTTTGCAATTCTCTCCTTTTGCAATTGATCCCACCAAATTAAGGCATAATCGGTGAACTCAAGGGCAACCACCTTTACTTTCTTTGCATCATTGTAATTGTGGCATGAGAAAATTTGTTCTATTTTCATCTCCCATGCAAGATATGTTTCAGGATCATTCCTTCCTTGGAAGGAAGGTATCTGGACTTTCACACCTCCTAGATCATCTTCTCGTCTATGGTCTCTACCTCCTCTTTCACGTCTTCTTCCCCCTTCATGCCTCCTTCTTTCTCTTGGTGAATCATAGAATGGTTCACTTTGATGAAATTCTTCATGATTAGAATTGCCCCCATGGTTCGAAACTTTTTCTCCTTCAAGTCGGTCCATCCTTTCGTGTATTTCTTCAAGTTGTCTTTGAAGTATTCTCTCAAATTGTTGAGTAAGTGCCTCCATTTGAAGCCTATTAAGATCTCGCCTAGGGGAATTAGGTGATTTTTCCCCACTCATGCTTGCAACAAAAGAAGATGACAAGGAAAATTACAAAAGAAATGTTAAATGTACCTCACCGCTCTACTCACGTGGTTGCACTCAGATTTATCCACTCAGCTTCCTTTATAAGCTCTTAAGGAAAGAACCTTACCAATGTCTTTCTCAAGACAGCAAGTAGACAATCAAGTGAATAAGAAACCAACAAGAGAAATATGAGTAGAACAAGAGAAATAAACGGATAAAACGAGAAATTCAGCAACGATCAAGAGCAATGAAAGGAATATCTTTTGAATTCAGATTTCACAAAGAAAGAATATTGAGTCCTTTCAATTCACAAATCCTCCTCTTTTTTTTTATATATTATTTTTATTTTTTTTTTTCAATCAGAAACCAATGACTAATGATTCCTGTTTTCTTCTTCTTCTTTTTTTTTTTCGAATTTTCCTTTTCCTTTTTTTTTAAGTTGAGGACCCAAATAGTGAATAGAAATTTGTGACAGATAGGGATGGAGAGATCAACAAAGATGGACAAGAACAAAGATGAAAACAAAACACAAACCTGAAAATCAAGGAGCCAAGGCTCTGATACCAAATGATAAAGAAACCTTGTAAATTGATCGCCTTGAAATTCAGCTTGGGGAAGGGTATTGACGCCACACTCAAGAAAGATGAGAAGGTGAGTGATAAGTCATGGAGTTTTGATCGCCACAAGTTGCCTTGATAAGATCGAAATTAGTTCTTTGCCTAAGAACAAGAAGGAAGCTCTCACAAAAGAGAAACTCAAATTTTCATTCAAACTTACATGATTTGTCATACAAGAGTTCTCCTATTTAACATCCCTTAAGATCCACTATGCACTAATTATGCAATAAATATCATGCTTGCATGCATGGGTTTTATTATCCACTAATGCAACCACTAATCCCTAATACTAGCTTAATGCAACCATGCATGCACATGAAAATGGTCCTCATGTTGGTCCAATTTCACTTTCAAATTGAAGGAATGTGATCCATTTAGTTGTTGCCTCCATTGTGCATTGATCCTCCTTTTCCTTGAGCCTCATTATTAAGCCTTCCAAAGCTTGCTTCATTCTCTTAGTCTTGGACCTTGTCATGGGTCCCCCAATTCCCTTCAATGCCTCTTCTTGGCTCACATCAATATCTAAATTTCCATTTTAGTCTATCATAATTTCTCAAATCACAATTTTTCAAATTTGAAGCAGAAAATATTGAGCATGTAGAAAATTAGATTCTTTCCTTTATCATGTTATTTTCTATTGTTAGTTTGTCGAGATTCTTTAATCGACAAGCTATTGTTTGAGTTTCTTTTAACTCACTATTCTTAGTAAATAATTTTTTAGATTTTAATTCACAAAATTCTTTCGACAAGATAATTTCTAATTTACAAAAATCTTTCGACAACGTTTCTAATTCGTAAAAATCTTCTGGCAACGTTTTGATTGACTTAATTAATTGGTCAGGAGGTGAAGACCATACCTGACTTACCTTGTCGGTTTTTGATTCTCCCCCTGTTGAGTTGTTTTCTTCCAAAGACTCTCCCCCTTCATCGATGTTCATTTAGGATGAGCTTTCTGTGTCCTCGAGATGGAATTTGGCTGTTAGGACTGTCCCGATAGTTTCCTTGATCTCGGACTCTTCTGACGGTGATTTGGTATCGATCAAGGAGTTGGATTTGACCTCAACTAGTTCTTCGTAGAGCTTCAAGAACTTTTCCCAAAGTTTTTTTTGTGCTTTTGTATTTTCTGACTCTGTCGAGATCCTTGGCAGGTAGTACGCTCAAAAGATTGGACTCGGCCTTACCATTTGCCATAACATCGTTACGTTGCTCATCAGTCCACTGATGCTCCTCAAGTTCTTCTCCTTCTTTTCTTTTGGGCATTTCAAAATCATATTTCATTGTTAGTAACATATTAAAATTAGTTTTAAAATAAACCTGCATTCGTCGCTTCCAAAAAGCAAACTCCCCCTCAAAAGTTGGTGGGTAGATGTAATTAGCTCCAGCCATCTCGTTGATTCAGTCGGCGGTTAGTCCTTCTGAGGTGTCTTCGCTCTGATACCACTTGTTGGACCGCGTTGGCCGACTAGAAGGGGGTTGAATAGCCCTGTAAAATCAAAACACAACCCTTCTGCTCTTTCAAAATGACACTTGCATAAAATAGATTAAATAAACAGAAAGAAACTAAAAGAAGAGACACAAGTCTTTTTACTTGGTTACAACCGGGGAGGTTGTTAATCCAAGGAATGAATCATGCACTAGAATATCTCCTTCAAGAGGAGAAGCCTCTTACAGTATTTAAGCATAGAAAATAAAGAAGCTAAACTACAAATGAAGCGCACAAGTGTTGGAAATGCTAATTGCTTGTCTATTTTCTAGCTTCTGGACCAATGCTGTATTTATAGACTTGGTCGGGGTGCCTGGAAGGGTTCCAGGCGCCTGGTAGGGGATAAAACTTTATTCCCGACGCAATGGTCAGCGCCCACATCATTCTGGTTAAAATCAGCATTCCGGGCGCTCAGAATAGTTCCGGGCACCCCGGGTGGGGAAAGTCAACCTCGTTGACTTTTCTAGCCTGGGTCTTTTGCTCCGGCTCCGTTCGCCTCGGTCCGGGTCTTCCGCTCGCTTGGGTGATCTTGGCCATCCGGAATAGGGCTCATCCAAACCCAACTTTTGGCCTTCTCGAGCAGGCTTCTGCTCCTGCTTCTCGTCCCTCAAAATCGTCGCGTGCTTCCTTCTCGTCCACCAGTGTACTCATCCGTAGCTCTTCGTCCCTCGGACGCACAGAGCCCGTCGACTCTCTCTCATATCGACCTTCTCTCTAGCTACGTCTCTTGCTCCTCGAGTAATCTTCCGCTCCGGCTTCTCGTCCCTCGGAACCAGCGCACACTTCCTTCTTGTCCGCAGGGATACTATTCCACGGCACCTCGTCCCTTGGACACACCGAGCCCGTCGACTCTCTCCCCGTGCCATCCTTCTTGGTAGCCACATCTTCCGCTCGACTTCCTGTGCTCCTAAGTTCCTGCACACTTAGACACAGGGTTAAAACATCACAGGACCTAACTTAACTTGATCACATCAAAACAACCTTGGGGTTCCAACAATGGTAGGTAGCCTTGGATGAGCCAATAGTCAAGGGTGAAGGAATGACTGGGTTGTAGGTACCTCTTTGAGACTGTCATTGCCCATGGCTTCTTTGTGCCCTCACCTCTAAAGTGATCATATATATGCATGTCGGGTACCCCTATCTGTCAAACTGAACCATTTTGTTAACCTCTATCGTGTCAGCTCTATAAAACCATATGAGGATAACAACATATTTCATATGCACAGTATCCGCTTAAGGAGAGGGGAGTCTTGGTGCCTTGCTTGCCATACCCCAAACATTAGTCTGCCGAAGGTAAGTGTGGTGCACCCATTGGATCCAAAGAGTGTCCTGCTTGTCTTGGATATGCCATAGGGCTTTGGCAAGTAGTGCAGTGTTATAAACCTATAGGTCTTTCGTCCTTAGGCCACCATTTTCATTGGGTTTACACAATTTGAACCAAGCTATATAGGGATGCTTAGTCGTCCACATGAACCCTTGATAGATGCTATGTATGGACTCCACAATGCCACTATGGATAGGTAGGATGAACATCCAGTAATATTCCACCCCATGAAGAACTGAGGTAAGCAATTGCACTTTTCCTGCTTAAGAGAGTGTATTTTTGGGAAAAGCTTGAATCTTCTAGATTAGAGAATCCATTAAGGGGTTCTAATCTACAATGTTGAGCTTGCGAGAGGAGAGTGGGATTCCAAGATATCTAAAAAGATATGAATCCCTCCTAGAAACCAGTGATATCAAGGAGGTCCTCCCTAGTACGTGAATTTATTCTTACCATATAGATATTAGACTTTTCTATATTGTCTTGTAGCCCTTCCATTTGTCCAAACTGTGCTAAGCATGCTATAAGAGTGCCCACTAAAGATGTATCCCCTCTGGAGAATAATAATAGGTCATCAACATAGGTTAGATGTGTAATTTGCAAGTCTTTATACTTCGAATGAAAATGAAAATCAACTCTTTTAATGTACATGCACAACTATTGGGACCTTTGTGTCCGCTAGAGGGGGGGGGTGAATAGTGGTTCATCGTGCTCCTTGCATCTTTTGCTTCGTCTTGATGAAGATGTGCAGCGGAAATAAAATACAAGACTCACACAACACTAACAAGTAGATTTACTTGGTATCCACCTCAAGATGAGGTGACTAATCCAAGGATCCACACACAACACACTATCTCCACTATGAATCACTCATTCTCGGTCACAGCCGGAGGTGGAGAAATTTCGTACAAACTCACACAACAATACACACAAAAATACAAGAAGAAGGAATACAAATACACGTAAAGACACTCTCTTCTTTCTTACTTGTGCTTGTTGTTGCCTCTTGAACCTTGAGAGAACACTCCTAAGAACCTTCAAGAACTGGCGGTGAAGATCGGAGAAGCTCGCTGTGAATCGCAGAGAAATCGCAGGAAGAAGAATGTAAAGTTCTGACGAAGAAAACGCTTCGGCCAGGCTTTAAACAGTGCTCCCAATCGATCCAATCCATCCCCAATCGATTGCAACGTTAGCACCGCTCCATCCCAGCCGTCCATCGCTCATTTCCTGCCCAACGATCACTTCCCAATCGATCGACCGATCGATTGGGACTGCCTGAATCGATCGCCTGATCGATTCAGAGCCTTTCTATGCTCTCGCGATCGCGCGAGAGCTTCTGCTGCCCAATCGATCGACCGATCGATTGGGAATGCTTCTGTGCTCGTGATTTTACATCCCAATCAATTGACCGATAGATTGGGCCTTCCCACAATCGCAGCACACTCCAATCGATCCACTGATCGATTGGACTCTAGTTCAATCGATCCCCCGATCGATTGACCAGCCTGGATTTAACTCAAACTCAAGTCTAAAGCCTCCAACCCAACTCCTGGTCAACCGTGACCTGTTGGGTCTCCATGCCTAGCATCTGGCCACACCCGACCAACCTCGAAGTAGCCTTCTAACCTCCTCCATCAGCCTTGCGCCCCTCGGATATCTCCCATCCTTTACGCCTTGCCTTCAGGAGCTTCCTTCGGCCTCATCCTATTTGTCAGATTACACCACGACACTCGACTAACCTCGAACTAGCCTTCTAGCCTCCTCCATCAGCCTTGCGTCCCTCGGATATCTCCCTATCCTTCACGCCTTGCCTTCAAGAGCTTCCTTCAGCCTCATCCTAGTTATCGAGTTCTCCTTGCCAAGTCACACTAGGACTTACCTTGCCAAGATCACATGCTTGGACTTACAACCTTTGCCAAGATCACACTTGGACTTTCCGTTGCCTGGCTCCTCACCAGGACTTCCCAATTGCCTGGCTCCTCACCAGGACTTTCTCCTTTGCCAAGATCACACTTGGACTTTCCATTACCTGGCTTCTCACCAGGACTTCCCAATTGCCTGGCTCCTCACCAGGACTTTCTCCTTTGCCAAGGTCACACTTGGACTTTCCAACTGCCTGGCTCATCACTAGGACTTTCCACTTGCCTGGCTCCTCACCAGGACTTTCCAATTGCCTGGCTCCTCACCAGGACTTTCTCCTGCCTAGCTCCTCACTAGGACTTTCCCGTTGCCTGGCTCCTCACTAGGACTTTCTTCTGCCTAGCTCCTCATTAGGACTTTCCAAATGCCTAACATCCAGTTAGGACTTTCCTAGTCAAGTCTCCTGTCAACCTTGACCTACTTGACTTGTATTCTCATCAACCTGGTCAACCATTTGACCATCTTCATAACCGGACGATTGCTCCAGCAATCTCCTTATATTGTCAAACATCAAACTCAACTCCTGACTCAAGCTTGACTCAACTCAAGCTTAGTCAAACTAGTGAAACTTGTCTCTATACTTCGAATGAAAATGAAAATCAACTCTTTTAATGTACATGCACAACAACTGGGCCATGTAGTCTATGCAAATACCAAATAAGTGTTGGTGCAATTTCCAGTAGGTCAAGGTTGACCTAGTTGACCAAGCGTAAACCTTGGTCATGGTTTCGATGTTTGACAATACAGAAAGACATGTAGACATGGACAATGCAGGTGCAGTTGTCCATGCGGAGAGATACTGATCAGGGTCTGATCAGGTTGAATGAAGAAGAGTCAAGTAGGTCAAGGTTGACCGGATACTTGACTAGAAAGTACTGGTGAGTGAAGCCAGGCAGACGGAAAAGTCCTGGTGAGTGAAGCCAGGCAGATTGGAAATCCTGGTGAGTGAAGCCAGGTGAAAACCCTAGTGAGTGAAGCTAGGTGAAAGTGAAAGTCCCGGTGAGTGAAGCCAGGCAGTGGGAAAGTCCTGGTGAGTGAAGCCAGGCAGTGGGAAAGTCCTGGTGAGTGAAGCCAGACAGTTGTGAAAGTCCTGGTGAGTGAAGCCAGGCAGTTGGAAAGTCCTGGTGAGTGAAACCAGACAAGGGAAATCCAGATGGGTCAAGATTGACCAGACATCTGGTGAAAAGTCCAAGCAGAGAGCTTGGCACGGAGAAGTCCAAGTATGGAAACTTGGCATGGGAAGTCGGAGAGAGCTCGGTAGCTCGTTCTCTGGACCGGACGAAGTCGGAGAGGGCTCGGTAGCTCGTTCTCCGGACTAGGTCAGAGAGGGCTCGGTAGCTCGTTCTCCGGACTAGGTCAGAGAGGGCTCGGTAGCTCGTTCTCTAGACCAGGCGTTAGGGTTTAGAGCTGGGAAGCTCTAACCTAGCCATTGGATCGGTCGGCAGACCGATCCAGTGATACTGTGGTTTCCTGATCGGTCTGGAGACCGATCAGAAAGCGATCAGTGTGCCTCTGTGAGCTTACTGATCGGTCTGGGGACCGATCAGCATGAAGCCTGATCGGTCCCCGGGACCGATCAGGGTACGCACAGAGAGTTGGGCAACTCTCTGTGAAGCATTCTGATCGGTCTAGGGACCGATCAGCATAGAGCCTGATCGGTCCCCATGACCGATCAACAGCACCCTGGATCGATCAGGGTGGAGCCTGATCGGTCCAGGCCTAGCCGTTGTGACTCAACGGTTAGGCTATTTCGGGCTTCTGTGTTCTGGCCTTTTTGCCTTGCAGGTTCGCAGGTTGGCTCAGGATATCAGAGGTTATAAAAGGATCGAGAGGCACTACAGAACACCTGCTACTTCTTCCTACTGACTGCTGAAGTATTTTCTGCTTGAGCTTTGTTGAGCTCTTCTTCGCTGAAGCTTCGTGTGAGCTTCCCTCGGCTGGGACTTTAACTGGACAGTTGGTGCTGTGGTTGGATTTCCGTGAAGTTGCTGCTTCATCCAGTCGACAAGAAGGCAAGCTAGGGTTATTATATTTTTGTATTGTACTTAGTTTCCTGCTGTATTCTTGTACTCCTGTTTATCTTGCTGTTGCAAGACATTGTGGCGAGGTTTCTCCACCCAGAAGGAGTGATTATTAGCCGGGTTTCCGAGGTCTCATCCACCGACAGATTGATAGGCTTCGTCCACCTTACGGACACGCCGAGGAGTAGGAGTATATCTCCGAACCTCGTTACATCGACGCGTGTTGAGGTTTGATTTCTCCGCTTTCGTTTCTATTATTTTTATTTCCGCTGCGCTAACCTTGATTTGTAGAAAGAAACGCGAATTTGGAGGTGGCTATTCACACCCCCCCTCTCTAGCTGCAATCCATCGATCCTAACAAGTGGTATCAGAGCGAGGTCGCTCTTCGTTGGATCAACACCCGGGGGAGCACAAGCTAGAGAATGGAGTTATTTGGAGAAGACGTCACAATTCCACCTTTCTACGATCGCGACGACTTCGCATTTTGGAAGGTAAGAATGAAGTACTTTCTTATGACTAACCTTGAAAATTGGAGTTGTGTTCAATTAGGTTTCAAGCCTCCGATGGACAAGAAAGGAGAAACCCTAGAGAAGAAGGAGTGGACCAAGGAACAAGTCCACCAATCCCTAGTCAACGATGAGGTATTGAAAATTTTTGAGTTTTCTTTACCTAATGATGTTTTGTGTAGGATAGGTGGATATAACGATGCCAAGGAGTTGTGGAACAACTTGGCAAAGTTCCATGAGGAGAACTCCACTTCAAGTCATGAAGAGGAGTCAAGTGAGCCAAGTAGCTCACTTCATGGAGGAATGGATTTAGAAGTTGAGGGCCACTCAACATCTAAAGAAGAAGAGGAGGAGAGTTCTTCTTCAAGTTCAGAGCAAGAAGAAGAAGCTTCTACCTCCGGAAGGGATGAAGGAGAGAGCGTTCATCCATCCTCAACTCTAGGTAACTCAAGCCATTTAGTTTCTAGCAAATTACACATAATGTGCTTTGAGTGTAGGGAATTTGGATATTACAAGAGTAAATGTCCAAAGAGGGTTAGAAAGACTCCACCGGCGCCAAAGGTCAAGGAAGCTGGAGTCCCAACACGCAAGGGCAAGGAGCACGTGGTGTGCTTCCAATGCAAGCGAAGGGGACACTATAGGAGTCAATGTCCGAGGGGGAGGCAACCTCACAAGGACAAGAGACCAAGCACGCCAATAGGGGGAGCGAAGGCAAACCCTAAGGTAACATTTAAGTCTCACTCTTGCAATAAGACACATGCTAGTAGTTTTGTTGCAATTGTTAATAATGATAAGCATGTTAACTTTAGGAACCAATATATGTGCTTAGGTGCTAAACATGTTAGCCTAGGTAAGGACAACACTAGAAATGTCAATCCTAGGATTAACTCATCTAAGGTTAGGGAGAACCTAGGTAGAAATCCCAAATCAACTAGACACATGTCTAGGAATACCTCAAAGAAAAATGATAAATTAAAGCTTGAGGTATTAGAGAAAGAAAATCTAGTCTTGAGGTCAAGACTTGACTCTCTAGAAAAGGCTCTTAAGGATTTGACTCTAGGGTCTAGGGGTCAAAAACCCAAGTCCAAGGACAAGAAAGGTTTGGGTCACAAACCTAAGTCCCAAGTAGTCAAGCCCAATTATCATAATGTTCCATTCGATTATGGAACAAAACCTAGGGCTAGGAAGAACAACACCAAAGTCACAAGGGGAGTCACTCCTAGAGTTGATCTTGATGAGTCCCAAAAGACCAAGGCTTCAAAGCCTAGGAGGGTCATTAGGAGGGTTGCTAGGGAAGTCATCCCTAGTGAATATTTAGTGAACCCAATGAGCTCCAATAGGTATTGGGTTCCTAGGAGCGTGATTTCATCACGCTAGATTAGTTAGGGTGTGCCAACCTTACTTGAATAGGTAGTTAACCTAATCATGGCAAAAGGTGGCACTTTAGGATTTTTCAAGGTATAATCAAGCCTTGAAAATGAAATTAAGAATTATTCCTAAGGTGATTAGAATGTGCCAATCAAATTTGAGGAGTTGTCTAGAGTCAATCTAATTGGCACATAGTGATCTAAAAATCTTTGGTATAAGATGCTAGGTCTATTATACTTAGGAATATAGAATTTATGGCAAAATGATCGAAATTATCAAAAATGGCAACTAAGGCTAGAATTAGGTATTTTCTATACCTTTACATGTTATTTGCCATATATTGTTTGCCATATGTCATGTCATGACATCATATTTATTTTATGATCATTTAAAATGTCATGATAATACTTAGGTTAGTTTAAATGTCATGCTTTATTTAAGTTTCACACTTTATGCCATGACATCATGACATTGGCACATGTTTCATTTATGATATCATTATATGCCATGTCATCATCTCTTCTCTTGCATTTAGGATCAATTAAATTGACTTAAGGATAAACCACACAATTTGATATGGAGATCAAGTTGTTGTTTTAGAAAATGCATGAGAACTTAGCCTAAGATGACCTAAACCCATATCTCACATCAAAATTGACTTGAATGTGTTTGATACACCTTAGATGTGTGTGAGATATTAGGATGATGAGTTAGGATCAAGGTGCATGGTTCTTGTACCTAGATGAACCTAATTCTAAATGGGGGATCATAGGGAAAGCTTGTGTACAAGTCATGTACATTTAGTTCTAAGATTGTGATCCCAAATTAAAGGGTTTAAAATTATTTCAAAATTGATTTGAAAAACCTTGATGAAGCTTTTCTAGTAATAGCCTTCATCATTGAACAAGTTGATACAAAGATGACTTAACTTTGAGCTATTTCAAAGTCTTTTGAACTTTGTATCAAGATTGAAAAATGGAAGATATTTTCATAGAAAACTATTTTTCCATGATAGTATGTGGTATGAGGAATGTATCCTCAAAATTTCACAATTTTTCGAATTTTCTGTGATTTTCTAGAGGTTTCTGAATTTTGGAAAGGAAAAATTCAGAAATCTGTCCATCAGTGTCTGGATCGGTCACTGGACCGATCCAGGGCTTTCCTGATCGGTCACTGGACCAATCCAGAGGAAGCCTGATCGGTCCGGTGACCGATCAGGGCATGCCAACTTGCTGAAATTCGACTGGTTGTCTGAAATTTCAGCTCGGGAAGTGGTGTTTTAGGTTTCTAAAGGTTTGGAACTCTCCAAGACATTATTGGTGCAATGGTCAAGGGGGAGTTGACCTTTAGGGGGAGTTTTTACTCGTCGAAATTTTTGAGGATGAGTGATATGGGATTATCACTAAGTTGATTGTTGAATTTAGTTTCAAGGGGGAAATTAAGGGTTTCAATGAAAGGTATGGGACTTTCATTAGGAAGAAACTCTTGACCTTGATTTACTCCTTTTTGATGTGTATCAAAAAGGGGGAGAGAATGTCTAGAGAATGTTCAAGGAAGAACATTGGAGTTAGTGGGAGAGTTTGTTGATCACAACAAATGAAGTTGTGAACAACGATAACTTACTCTTCAAGGGGAGAGTTTGTTGATGTGTGCCAATAGGGGGAGAATGAAGGGTTTAAGTTAGGCCTTCATTATCTAAGAAGGAGGTTGCCTTCTTAGAAGGAGAATGTAAGGTTGTAACTTATATTTCATTACCTAGTGGCATGAAGAAAGTTGAGGCTATTGGATTAGCCTAACTTAAAGGTATTGTCAAACATCAAAAAGGGGGAGATTGTTGGTGCAATTTCCAGTAGGTCAAGGTTGACCTAGTTGACCAAGCGTAAACCTTGGTCATGGTTTCGATGTTTGACAATACAGAAAGACATGTAGACATGGACAATGCAGGTGCAGTTGTCCATGCGGAGAGATACTGATCAGGGTCTGATCAGGTTGAATGAAGAAGAGTCAAGTAGGTCAAGGTTGACCGGATACTTGACTGGAAAGTACTGGTGAGTGAAGCCAGGCAGACGGAAAAGTCCTGGTGAGTGAAGCCAGGCAGATTGGAAATCCTGGTGAGTGAAGTCAGGTGAAAACCCTAGTGAGTGAAGCTAGGTGAAAGTGAAAGTCCCGGTGAGTGAAGCCAGGCAGTGGGAAAGTCCTGGTGAGTGAAGCCAGGCAGTTGGTGAAAGTCCTGATGAGTGAAGCCAGGCAGTGGGAAAGTCCTGGTGAGTGAAGCCAGACAGTTGTGAAAGTCCTGGTGAGTGAAGCCAGGCAGTTGGAAAGTCCTAGTGAGTGAAACCAGGCAAGGGAAATCCAGATGGGTCAAGATTGACCAGACATCTGGTGAAAAGTCCAAGCAGAGAGCTTGGCACGGAGAAGTCCAAGTATGGAAACTTGGCATGGGAAGTCGGAGAGAGCTCGGTAGCTCGTTCTCTGGACCGGACGAAGTCGGAGAGGGCTCGGTAGCTCGTTCTCCGGACTAGGTCAGAGAGGGCTCGGTAGCTCGTTCTCTGGACCGGACGTGGAAGTCGGAGAGGGCTCGGTAGCTCGTTCTCCGGACTAGGTCAGAGAGGGCTCGGTAGCTCGTTCTCTAGACCATGCGTTAGGGTTTAGAGCTGGGAAGCTCTAACCTAGCCATTGGATCGGTCGGCAGACCGATCCAGTGATACTGTGGTTTCCTGATCGGTCTAGAGACCGATCAGAAAGCGATCAGTGTGCCTCTGTGAGCTTACTGATCGTTCTGGGGACCGATCAGCATGAAGCCTGATCGGTCCCCGGGACCGATCAGGGTACGCACAGAGAGTTGGGAAACTCTCTGTGAAGCATTCTGATCGGTCTAGGGACTGATCAGCATAGAGCCTGATCGGTCCCCATGACCGATCAGCAGCACCCTGGACCGATCAAGGTGGAGCCTGATCGGTCCAGGCCTAGCCGTTGTGACTCAACGGCTAGGCTATTTCGGGCTTCTGTGTTCTGGCCTTTTTGCCTTGCAGGTTCGCAGGTTGGCTCAGGATATCAGAGGTTATAAAAGGATCGAGAGGCACTACAGAACACCTGCTACTTCTTCCTACTGACTGCTGAAGTATTTTATGCTTGAGCTTTGTTGAGCTCTTCTTCGCTGAAGCTTTGCGTGAGCTTCCCTCGGCTGGGACTTCAACTGAACAGTTGGTGCTGTGGTTGGATTCCCGTGAAGTTGCTGCTTCATCCAGTCGACAAGAAGGCAAGCTAGGGTTATTACATTTTTGTATTGTACTTAGTTTCCTGCTGTATTCTTGTACTCCTGTTTATCTTGCTGTTGCAAGAAATTGTGGCGAGGTTTCTCCACCCAGAAGGAGTGATTATTAGCCGGGTTTCCGGGGTCTCATCCACCGACGGATTGATAGGCTTCGTCCACCTTACGGACACGCCGAGGAGTAGGAGTATATCTCCGAACCTCGTTACATCGACGCGTGTTGAGGTTTGATTTCTCCGCTTTCGTTTCTATTATTTTTATTTCCGCTGCGCTAACCTTGATTTGTAGAAAGAAACGCGAATTTGGAGGTGGCTATTCACACCCCCCCTCTCTAGCCGTAATCCATCGATCCTAACAATAAGTAGGGGGGAGAGAGGGTCTCTCTGTCTGAGTCCTTGGGCTCCTATGAACATTTGAATCAATTTCTTTTATCAGTATCTAGATCTTACAACCAAACTAATCCTAATATCAAGATCCCAACACCATCTACTTGACTCAGCTTCAGTTGTTGATATTGCCCTTGGCTTAACTCTAGATCCTAGCACCATCTATATGGCTCAGCCTTAGTCATTGACATCTCTCTAGCTCAGTCTCGAGTTTTGGTAATGTCTACCTGGTTTAACCTTGGGGTTAATACTGTTCTGAACTCAGTCTCGGGCCTCAACTGTATCTACTCCCAAGGCCACTCCAAAATAACTTCATTTCCTCATCTCCTTATCCTCAGTTATCTACACCTCACATGGCTTGCTTAAAGCATGCGAAGGGAAATATAACTTCTTTATCAAAAGATCATTCCTCCATAATATTTCAGAGCATGTGATAGTGGCTGAATAGAGAGACAATTACTAGGTTGTTAGAATTGGTCTCTTAGATGCTCTCCTTTAAACACCTAGAAAGACAGTTAACATCTTTCATATTTGGTCTCTTCACTAGTTCATACAAGGATGATGGCGAGGGAATATGCAATGTCTATGTGGAGATACTCTTTGAACAACTATAAAAACACTAGATAAGGTTAGTACAGGAGTCCCCAATTCTAAATTCTTGAGGAGTTTTTCTCCTTCCTTTTCATTTCTTTTCTTCTTCTCGCATCAATTAAATCCTAACTTGAGTATCAAAGTGACCTACTTGGACTCCCTGATGTTAGTCTAATTCTCTATTGAAGTGTGTTTCAGGTCCTTTTCATCACTTGCATCAGTAATCTTTGAGGAGCAAGTGAGTCGGGTCATTCGTTGACTGATGGCTTGACCATCCACGATATTAGGGCAAAATTGTTATATCTAAGAGATGTCCTAAGGAAATTGCCTTATGGTATGTACTAATTATTCGATAAATAAAGGTTATTATTTTAGTATACATATTTTATATATATACTTGAATCTTAAATTCACTTACTGAATATCCGTAATAAGATTCATAGCATAAGAGAATTTGTAATTGGATTACGACTAGTGAACATCTCTACATGGGTAATTATGAATGTATTAAAATCTTCCCTAGTTGATGAATTGATGTATTCAGACATCATCAATTTTATAAGACTAGCACAGATTATACTCCTTAGTCTAATTAAGCAGATGTTTCTCACTGATTAAAGATATTGGAATGTCGAGAGTTAAATGTAGATGCAAGTTATGATAACTAGTTTATTAGATTGACCTACTGTAAAACTTCATATGGTTCTTTATATTAGTGCAGTAAGCACCAATGATAAAACATAAATTTTTATTAATGATAAATAGTTAAAGTTAGGTTATGTATGATCTGATATCTTTATCAAGTGTGTAGGAATTAATGGGTTTAGAGGACTTAACACCAAGCTGAAGTCCAAGTAGGTCTGAGGACATGATAACTAGCATGAATTCTAGATAGGTCAAGGGGTAACATGATATCTGGTAGGAAGTCTGGCTGGGTTTACGGGACTTGACATTTGGACAAAGTCTAGTTGGGTTTGCGGACCTAACAACTGGCAGAAAGACCTAGTGAGTCAAAAGACAAGTCAAGTAACTGTAAATAGTAAATGAGGTAAGACACTCAAGGAGAGTGATCTAGTGAGGGTGAGTCTCAGTTGGGATTATAGGCGTTGTTCTAGTTTAGTTCCATTTTAGAAACCTAAGCTAAGACCATAACTAGATTCTGATCTTAGAAAGATAGGATCTAATTAATAATGCTACATTTATTGTACTAACTTATTTTTGTAGGCTAAATAATATTCTATTAGATTATGAGTTTTTACAGGAGCAAATCAAAGAAAAGCCTCGAATGAACGATGTCCAGGTGCTTCAGATAAGATCGAAGGTGCCTCGAGGCAGTGCTTGGAGGCACCTTGGACCCCAGTGAAGGTGCTCGTGTGCAGATAAACTTCAGGACTAAAGTTTTCCATGCGAAGGCCCCCTTGAATGTGTTGGAGGCATCTAAGAGGTGCATTGGAGGTGTCTCAGGGCGTTTGGAGACGTCGTCATGCCGATAAGCTACAGACTTTGTGTAGATAAGTTGCGGAGCTCTCAGATTTGATAAGCCTCAAAGGAGGCACCTCAAAGCTATTGGAGGTGCCTCTAATGAGCTTTAAAAGGAGGTCACAAGCAGCTTCAAGGGATCATCTTCTATACAAGCCTCAATGATTCTCCTGCTACTTTGACTACCCTGTGCTACTGCTGCGCTACTGCTTTGCTACACCTAGCCGTTGCCGGCAGACCAAACATCGACACACGAGTGTTCCACTTTGACTTCTTAGTGTTGGTAACCATTTAATTAAAGTCATTCATTTTATTCCTTAGGCAGTGTAGTTTTGTTACACTGTTATACTCTTTATTTTTGTACTCGATTCTCTCATCTGATGATTTCAGAAGAGATTTATAGTGGATGACCCATCAATACGGTCTGAGGGATTGTGGATCTTAGAGTAGGAGTCATCGAAGGTTTTGAACCAAGTAACTGCTTATATTCATGTTTTCTTCTTTCTTTTTATTTATCTTTTCCGATGCGTACTTATTTTAAAAAAATAAAAAGCAGGTATTTTAAAATCATGTGATTCACCCTCTCTCACATGCATCGGTCCTACACTTTATATATATGAATATGTCAATGAAGTTTTTACTGTAACTCGAGAGCAAGTTTTCTTCGACTTGAGATATCCAAGTCATCTTAGTTTTGAAGACTTATACTTTGACATCTTAAGCAAATATATCTTAGGAGGTGTGTATCTGGGATGATTAGGTATAAGTCGAAGTGGCCGAAGTTGTTTGGATAACCCATAGAGGATTCATCGCTCCTTGCAAGGAGACGTATATCCTATGACCACTTTTTAAGATTGTTACTTAAAATCTTTGGTCAAAGCTATACATGTTAAGAGTTAGTACTCTTAGAAACATGTATGAGTAATTTGAATCTACAGGATGAGAAAATAATACTTGGGCTAGGTGTGATGTAGTTAACCTAGTGGGGACTGATATATAGACCATGTCCTAAACCAAGTGGGTATAAGATGAGTGAAAGGAATGAGATACAACTCACTGTAGCTGCTGAAAGGTTTCAGAAGTGGTTCTAGAATCAACCGTTGATTTTTCATCAATTGAGAATTATAATGTACTACTAGGTGTCACTCATGTTCGATCAATAATTAATAGTTAATTGTAGATGACCAACATAATCGGGAACCTATTGGGTCACATGTACTATGAGTGTATCTGAAAGATCTAAAATGAGTTTGAGAATTGAATTCTCAGATCGAGAGAGATTGAGTTTGGTTGGATTAGACGAAGAGCAAATATGGAAAGGTAATTGTCACAATGGAAGCGCGGATGCGCCATGTCTTTTGAAGATGAGTTGGACCCTCTTTGGTTTAGTTGTAAACCAAATTGGTTTGATTTTAATTAAAAGAGGTTTAATTATTGAACCAAGGTGGCTTGGTTTTAAACTAACATGGTTTGGTCTTGAACCAAACTTAAGGCTAATGGTATAGGTTGCAGGTTAATGGATATGAGTTTTGGACTTGCTTCTCTAACTCGTTAGGAGATCTATATATTGATATAGATTGGAGAGAAATATAATTAATCTCTTGGAGAAAACCTAATCGTAGGTTTTTCTCTCCCTCCTCTTGCCGCCGACCACCAAGGAGAAGACTTCTCCTTGGTCTGCCGTCACTGGCCAACTGCATCGACCTACCACTACCCTCCGGCTAGCAGTCCTCTACTGGCCTAAAGGATGCTGGAGTATAGGAGATCCAACCAACTACTGAACATTAGCAATTTGTGACTATTTTTCCATCACCACCTTACAAGAAGAGCTGCTGGCTGACTCTTCTTCCCTTCCCACCGACACCAGTTGGTTGATGACCATCTTCTGGCTTCACTTCCCTTTTCTCGCCACCGAACAACAAGTGGAGACCTGCTATGCTGCTGGGACAACAACCCCTTTCAATTATTCCTCTTGGTTGATTTGTGTCGTCGGGTTGCTTCTGCTAGATCGTAAAGTTCGCTAGAGGGGGGGGGGGTGAATAACGATTATCGAAAATCGTAAATTAAATCGAGTACACAGTGGAAGAGAAAAATTGAAGCAACGCTAACAAACTAATTTTACTTGGTTCGGAGCCTTCGTCGACTTCTACTCCAAGGCCTGCACATGAGAGTGCTTTCATTGGGCAATCACTAATAATTCGCAAAAAGTATTATACAATTTAGTACATGAACTATAAAAAATACGGACAACAAGGAAAATGAAACTGAGTCACAGGTTGTCAGAGGAGCTTCGCAGCGTCGCAGGAGCGTCTTTGGAGCATCGCGCAATAGAGTAATTGTATTAGAAGTTGTATTTGGCTCTTGGTGGAAGGCTGCTTATATAAGTAGTTTCGGGGTGCCCGGATCCCTTCTAGGCGCCTGGACAGTGACGTCGGTCAACCAATCAGTGTGCTCCACGCTGGCGACGAGATAAGCTTCGGGCATTTCGGGAGCCCGGACTAGCTCCGGGCGCCCGAACTAGCTCCGGGCGCCCGAACCCCCTTTTCCAGCAACCTTTTTTCCTGCAACAAAAGGTTAGTTCGAGGTAAATAAAAATTATACTACCCTACAAAATAAAGTTAGCACAATATGACAAATAGAGTAGTAATTAGATTCTGTCTCCTCGAGACCAAAATCTAGTTAAGATCTCAACTTAGGTTTCCAAAATAGATCTAAGTTGAATTGATGCCTACTATTCCCTCAAACGGGGAACGCATCCTCACAAAGTCACTCTCCTCCAGTGACTTACCTTAACTTACCGTCTTGCCAGACATCCGGTCAGCCCGTCGACCTAGCTAGACTTCCCTACAACACTGAGTTAGTACAATAGATAAAATAGTAAAATAAGATAGTGTTAAAAGATTTCAAGATTCACTGGTCCGGTCGACCGCGCGCGGTCCATCGAAAACCAGTCGGTCACATATTACCTAGGGTTACCTCCCCTAGGGCTACCCGACTTCACTCACTAGGACTTCCATTGTCTGGCTTCACTCACTAGGACTTTCACTACCTAGCTTCACTCACTAGGGCATGACTTTACTCACCAGGGCTTTCACCACCTAGCTTCACTCACTAGGCCTTGGCTTCACTCACCAAGACTTTTACCACCTAGCTTCACTCACTAGGGTCTGACTTCACTCACCAGGACTTCCACCACCTAACTTCACTCACTAGGGCCTGGCTTCACTCACTAGAACTTCCACTTTGCCTAACCTCCAGTTAGGACTAGTCACTCAGTAGACTTCTCACCTGCCTATCCTTTGGGTAGGACTTACCTTTGCTAGTCATCTAGTCCTGACTATACTTCTCACTTTCAAATATCAAGTCCTGTTTGGATCAACCCTTGGTTAAGTTGACCAAATTTAGGTATATTGTCAAACATCAAAACCCTAAAGGTTGATTGCACCAACATCTTTGGCCGTTGGGCATGAATCGAGCTGTGATCCCTCTCTCAGATCGCTTCATCACTGATTGTCAGCAAGTACCGAAGATGGAGACATAACTCATGGCTTTGTGAAGTCGTCTCGACGATCACTCGATCAACATGGATACAGATATAGGTGAAGCTTGATAGTGTAACGCCCGCCCTCTCTGCTAACCCTAAGGGACGGGGCTACGATACTCTATGTACAAATAACAGCGGAAGACTTAAAATGATTTTTCTTAGTTTAATAAAAACTTTTCTTTTGTTTCCTTTTCATCAAATCCGAACTACACTATCATGGCCTTAATAATATGATATCAAAATTTAGTAGAAGCATAACATCAAATCACACATACGGTACTACAATTCATGATAACAAAGCATAGTTCTTTAAAAGTTTTTAAAGCAGGTTCTTATTTGGTTGCCTAGCCACTGCCACACACATCTCCTTGCCCCTCCTGCTGCTCCTCTAGCTCATCCAGCTTTTTCCTTTATCTGTGGTACAAGGACAGTAAGCTGTGAGCACTCATGGCTCAGTAAGTTCCTTTCCTACTCACTAAAACCGAAAATCATAGTATAATCAAAGAATGTCTCAACATGGCATCATTTCAATTAGTCATGACATAATGTAACATACTCTTTTAAGCATATCATGCAACATGAAGAAATCATAACTAGTCATGGCATATCATAGCGTAAGCATAGCATGAAGCATAACATAATCTTATCTAACCATGGCATATCATCATAAGAAGTCATGACATATCATACACATGGACATATCATGAAACATAACATAATCATATCTAACCATGGCATATCATAAATCATCATAAGGTATATGCAATATGATTTTGAAAAACATGTATCCGAAAAATATGTGTATGTCTCATGACCTTTAAAACTATTTCTTCTTACATATATATACTTGAACATAATCTCAACTTAAAGGGGATCCCAGCTATGTACCACTTACATATTGCGCGCAACCTATGTAGGTCCAAGGTAGCAAGTCTTGAACCCTACAAGGCAAACATACTAGGCCTGAGTCTTACTCCATCGACCTAGGGGCACTTAGGAGCCCATCCCTAATGAGGCCCGAGTCTTATTCCATCGACCCCGGGGCGCTTATGGAGCTCACCCTTAGTACAAGCCATATAAAGTAAAGTACATGTCATACTTATACATATCATACATCATAAAAGTATGCATCACTTAGGCATACATCATGTCATAAAAGTATGCATCACTTAGGCATACATCATATCATAAAGGTATGCATCACTTAGGCATACATCATGTCATAAAGGTATGCATCACTTAGGCATACATCATACCATCAAAATATGCATCACTTAGGCATACATCATATCATAACAATATGCATCTCTTAGGCATACATCATATCATAACAATATGCATCACTTAGGCATAGATCATAAAACATGCATATTTTAAGCATAAAGCATATCATCAAGCATGCATAATTTAACCACATAGCATATCATGAAAGCATGCATATTTTAAGCACTTAACATCGCATCAAAGCATGCATAATTTAACCACATATCATAACATAAAGCATGCATATCTTAAGCACTTAACATAGCATCAAAGCATGCATAATTTAACCACATATCATAACATAGAGCATGCATATTTTTAAACTCATATCATATCATCAAAGCATGCATAATTTTCCCACATATCATAACATAAAGCATGCATATCTTAAGCACTTAATATAGCATCAAAGCATGCATAATTTAACCACATATCATAACATAAAGTATGCATATTTTTAAACTCATATCATATCATCAAAGCATGCATAATTTTCCCACATATCATAACATAAAGCATGCATATCTTAAGCACTTAACATATCATCAAAGCATGCATAATTTAACCACATATCATAACATAAAGCATGCATATTTTTAAACTCATATCATATCATCAAAGCATGCATAATTTTCCCACATATCATAACATAAAGCATGCATATTCTAAACTCATAACATATCGTAGAAATTCTCATCTTGTATAGCTCACAAGCATACATGTCTAAGCATAAAAGTGTATCATGTGCTCATCCAATCATAAGGAACAATGTAACATGATTAACTTGGGTACTAAGCTTCCTAATCCCTTGGATTCTTATCTTGGCCGAAACCCTCTTAGGTGCCAATTTAGGTTTTAAACAACATCCAAGCATGTAGAACCTAATTCATCCACATATCATTTTCATAGGAAGTATTATAAACAAGATTTACTTGGACTCTAAGTTCTCCAAGTCCTTGAACCTCATTTGGCCGAACCTTAACAAATATGAAACAAGGTTCTAAATGACATAAAGCATGGAAACCTTAACCATATTTATAGCATTTGTTTCAAGGAATATGGTAAGCACAATTGAGTTAGTTCCTAACTCCTTTAAGCCCTTAAAATTATGTCTTGGCCGAAACTTACAAGTACTCCTTTAGGGTTTCAAGCAAGCATACAAGCATGTGAACTTACTCTAACATCATGTATAAATTCATAAGTGGCCTCATACAAGTAGTCATGGCTGAAACTTCCCTTAGCATCAATTTAGGTCACTAACAACATATAGCATGTAAATTTTAGCTTTCTACATTTCATATTTCATGGAGAGTGACATGAGCATGTTCAAGTAAGTTCTAGGGTTTCTAAAGCATGTATTCCCTTCATGGCCGAGACTCAAAGGTGTCCACTTGATTCATAGTTAAATATATAAGCATGTGAACACAATCAACATGTTATCTCAATTTCATAAGAAGCATCTTTAACACATGAGGTCTAAATTTTAAGGTTTCTAGGTCTTTAAACCCTACATGGCCGAACCTCATCAAGCATGGAATTTGTTCAAATGCCATAAAAGCATAGAAAGTCATAACACATTTCATAACATGTATAAAAGTCAAGCACTATAAGCATACATTCAAGTTGTGTCTTAGGTTTCCTAGGTTTTTCCTTTCTTTATCTCATAGCATATGTTTGGCCGAAACCTTTCAAGTCTTTAAACTAGGTTTTAGGTGGCCTAAGGTATGGAAAACCTAAACAAGTTTCATGGAAAAAATATTAAAGAAACTATACTTACAAGTTTGGTTCACAAACAAGCTAGGACCCTTGTGGTCTTAATTAACATATATCATGCAACCAATTTTCCTATACTCTAATTAAGCATGGGAGCATCAAACAACTTTCATATCTTATTGTCATGGAAGTTTTGAGCATGTTAAAAATCTGTTTAAGCTATTCTAAAGCATCCACCTTACCATGTCCGAAACTTTAGAAATGATGTTCATGAGTTTCTATCAACATACAAGCATGCAACTCTTTGAGAAACTGTATATTCTATCATATAAACATGGTAAGTTTAAATTCAAAGTCTTCCTAACCCTAAACCCTTCCTTGGCCGAAACTTGTGAGTGGGATACTTTTGGTTCCAAGTAACCTTCAAGTATGAAAACGATAATGGATCCTTAACCATTTATTTAGAGGGTTTTGTGCAAGTTAGGTAAACAATTAAATTCCCTAGCCCTTACAAAACCTTTTTGGCCGAAACTCTAGGGTTAGATACATCCCTAATCCAACATCACATATATATAAAAATATGAGAGAAAACCTTCTTACAAAGCATAGAAAACTTATCATGAATCAAAGCTTATATTAAACATTCCTAGGATCAACAAGTCCTTTCTTTGGCCGAATTTTCACAACTTTGTTTCTAGGTTTTAAAATCCTCATAAAATCCAAAAACACATTAAAATCCCTTGTACCACAGGTGAGGGGAAGCTTACATCCTTTTCTCTTGTGGTTCTAAAGTGTGGTGATGGAAGAAGAGGTCTCTTCTTCTTGTTCTCCTCTTTTGATTTCCCTTGGTAGCCTTCCTTGTATTCTAAGAGGAACCTTGTTTTTTTTTTTTTGGGAGCCGAAAATGGAGGAGAGGGGGCTGAGGTTCTCGGTGATGGAGAGGAGAGAATGAGAGAAATGAGAGAAAAATAAAATCTTCTCTTTACATATTCTCTTTTATGTTAAGGGGGAAGAGGTAGCAAAATTGGTTTTTGCTTTCCTTCTCCCTTAGCCCTTTGTTTTTTTTTTCATTTTTTATTTTTATTTTATTTATTTATTTGTTCTCATCATTCATGATGAAACAAGGGGGAATGAATCCCCTTAATTCCCTTCTTTAGGTCACGGCAAAAGAAGAAGAAGAGGGAGAGAAAAGAAGGAAGGCAAGTTGCCTTTCTCTTGCTCTTTTCTTGTTTTCTTTTGGCTAGCTTTTACTCTCACCCTTATCATGAGTTTCCCTCCTTTGCTAGCAATATATTATTCCTATCCCAACTGGTTATTACCCATTAATCCTATCATTTACATCATGAGAGGTTCAAGGTTCAATCCTTGACCATTCCCTATTTTTATTTCTTTTTATTTCTTTTTGGTTCAACATTCTACTAATATTTTTCTAAGGTAAATTCATCATTCTCATATTTATCTTAAAAGTTTAGTGGGTGTTACAGATAGAGTCACTTAGTTGATGTTCTTTCCACTCCACGTCATCTGTCAGGTATAACTAGACTAAATTTATTTTTATAAATTTTTATTTTATGATTGATACGGGTTATGATGAGAGAGTTTAGGATATGATGTGGATATCAAAGTCAAGATGAGGTGGTGGTCAAAGTGGAGATAAAGTGGTATTCGTTATTTGGTTTTGTTGATTGCCCGATTTTATACTCCTTAAATTTTATCCGCGTAGCTCCAAAGCAAAATGCTCATATAGGGCCAACCGGTTGCTAGCTTGGTAGAATATAAGAACTCTAAGGTTTTATGATGAAAATGAGAAATAGGGTGCTTGGTTAGTTAATGGTCGGTCAGACTTAGAAGAGTTCGGTCGGACGAAAGGCTATTCAGGCTCTATGTATTGAAGCCTTATATAAAACTCTTAACATGCGATCGACCGAGCGAAGGCCGATCGAACGTAGGGCTCTCTATGTGCGCTCGACCGGGCAAAGCCCAAGCGAGCATAAAGACACTTAGCCTTATATATAACTCTTAACATACGATTGACTGGGCAAAGGTTGATCGAATGTAAGGCTCTATATATGCGCTCGACGGGGTAAAGCCCGAGTGAGCATAAAGGCACTCAACCTTATATATAACTCTTAACATACAATTGGCCGAGCGAAGGCTGATCAAACGTAAGACTCTCTATGTGCGCTCGACTGGGCAAAGCCCGGGCGAGCATAAAGGCACTTAGCCTTATATATAACTCTTAACATATAATTGGTCGGGCGAAGGCCGATCGAAAGTAAGGCTCTCTATGTGCGCTCGATCGGACAAAACCTGAGCGAGCATAAAGACACTTAGCCTTATATATAACTCTTAACATACGATTCGTCGAACAAAGGCCGATCGAACGTAAGGCTCTTTATGTGAGCTCGATTGAGCAAAGCTCAGGCGAGTATAAAGACACTTAACCTTCTATATAACTCTTAACATGCAATCGGCTGGGCGAAGGCTAATCGAACATAAGACTCTCTATGTGCGCTCGACCGGGTAAAGCTCAGATGAGCATAAAGATACTTAGCATTATATATAACTCTTAACATACGATTGGCCGGACGAAGGCCGATCGAACGTAAGACTCTCTATATGCGCTCGACCAGGCAAAGCTCGGGCGAACATAAAGGCACTTAGCCTTATATAAAACTTTTAACACATGGTCGACCGAGCAAAAGCTCATCGAACATAAAGTTCTCCATGTATGCTTGACCAAGATTAACATTCTTAATGTCAGTAACTTTCATATGTTAAATCGGATTTCAGGTTGTCTAGATGTAAATGCAAGGTAGTTTCATATGGAGCTCTAAATATATTTGTAACATGCTATCTATCGTATAACTTACATACTATCGACTTAATCACTAGCCAAGATACCTTCAGTAGAAGACATTCTAAATATCTGATCGGCTCAATGATTGGTTGAGATACATCCAACAGGCAAACAACGGACAACATTTTAATAGCTTATCATAATTATCAAGGAATATTTCCTTGAAATCTCTTGTGAAAACTAATTGGTTTTCCACTAATGAGTCAATTATAACAGTGTTCTCCTTTAATAACTTCAGTAATGGTGTGGAGTATAAATGATAAAAGAGGTACATCTGTGGGTAGAAAAAAGATTCCTTGGAACTATAATGAAATACCCAGGTTGTACTTTCTTCCATCACCTAACAAACTCTAACAAAACGGGGACCATCTCATGATCGCAAAGGTTATGTGAGGTGGTATAAAAGGGGAATCCTCTTCGTTGACCAGGTACGCAAACACAAATATTTACATCTAAAGTCCTACTTTTGGCACTTGCTCTACTGTTCTTCTTCCACTTTCAACAGAGGAGACTGACTTGAGCGTCGGAGGGCCTAGTCAAGGATTCTCACCCTGGTCTTAGATCCCTGACGCTTTATTGGCTCGTTCGATTATGCACAGGATCGTTGAGGAGTTCCTTCAGATCGTGAGAAGATTGTTATTCTTTGACCAACCATCCATAGGAGCCAGCGCTCTATCTCACAGTCTTCAGAAAGGATCATATTTGGCGCTGTCTATGGGAATCTTCGCCTAAATCTGAAGCTTTGCGATGGAAGAGGTTGGAAAACTCAATATCGTCACCTTAACGCAGGAAGATTTGGAGTTGATCATCAACGCCAGAGCACAGAAATTACTTCAACAACAATAACAAGCCAACACTGGTGGCATGCTTCCACCACCAAATTCAGAGGCATCAACAACTGTTCATCAGAGGGAGAGGGGGTTCAGGAGGAGGGCCCTGCTCGCTTGCTCCCTATGCCTCTTTCACCAACCCGGCGCCCTCGAACACTTTTTCATACTCCATTAGAATAGTTAGGGCCAAGGAATAATACCCTAGGAGTCTTCTGGAGAGGTACTTGTGCGGGACGGGTGCAAAGGAAAAGCTGTAGTCAGTGATAGCTTCCCTGAGTGAATTGCTATTTCATTCTCTCAAAGGGTGTTGGATAATCCATTACCTAATCGATATCAGAACCTGAACATAGGAGAATATTCGGGAATAACTAACTTGGAGGATCATCTCCTTAAATTTGAGCACACCACCCTTCTTTAACAATTTATGGACAGTGTAAAATGTCGGATACTCCTCACCATATTTGACGAAGCAGCTCAACGATGGTTTAAATGGTTGCCAAATAACTCTATTCTTTGTTTCAAGGACTTCCGTAAGGTATTTCTCCATCACTTCTCCAGCAACCGACGATGTCACAAAATCCCTTGGAGCCTCTTCTCACTTAAACAGGGATCCAAGGAGACCATTTGAGCCTACATCAAGAGATTCAATCATGTGGCTATGGATATTCTCATGGCCACCATGGAGATTTTAGTAAATGTCTTTTCTCAAGGACTTAATGATAATGATTTCTTCAAAGATTTGGTTAGAAAACCTCCAACCAACTTTGACTTGTTGATTGAACAGGCAACTGAATTCATCAATGTGGAAGAAGCTCAAACTACCTGAAAAAAGGAGGGTGCCACACCTGCTTCCACTCTAGCCCATGAATGCCAAGTGGTGCCTGCTCCTCCACCTAAAGGACCTCATATAGGTCCTCAGTATCATCATATAGAGTCATGGCCTCAAGCCATGCAACATGTGGGGGTTCCTTGAGAAGCCCCACAAAAGTGGTGCACGTATCATCAGATAACTACTCACAACATGGAGGATTGTTACACTCTGTAAAATTAGCGAGAAGGCAATCCCAGATATCGTTGGCGTTCCCCTACCCCAAATCGTCGACTGTATCCACGACGAAATAGCCCGCTCAAGATTAAATATTGGGCGACCGAGCCTCAGCTGGGAACTTTACAACTCCCGATCGAGCAAGCTCAAATGCCTACTCAGGTGTAACAAGAGGATCCATCTGCCCAGTAGGAAGAAAATTACAATAATGGCACTCAGGGTAATATCAACATGATAACCGAGGGCCAACTTATGGTGACTCCAACCGAGCGAGGAAGTCGCATACTCTGCATTTGGTCATCCATGAAGTCGGATGCAGTGCAAAGCAGGCGGCTGGGCCTGAAATCAACTTTGGGCCCAGAGATCTAGAGGGAGTAGAAATACCCCATGATGATGTGTTAATAATTAAGACTGTCATAGCTAATTATAATATCTCCTGTACTTTTATTGACATAGGTAGCTTTGTTAACATTATCTTTAAACAAGCATTTAATCAATTGCAAATCAACCTGAGCGAGTTTCAACCCATGTCAACTCTTCTATACGGGTCTACGGGCAATGAAGTCCAGCTGCTTGACCAGATAAAGTTGGTGATCATATCCTTAGGAGAGGAGCCCCTGATGAGAATGCGCCAATAAATTTTTATAGTGGTGGGCATACCATCAGCCTATAATGTTATCTTGGGTCAGCCAACCCTTAATGAATTCCGGGTGGTTGTTTTAACCTTTTGCTAAAAGATAAAATTTTCCGTGGATGACTAATTGGAGGAGGTTAAGGGTAATCAACTAGTAGCACGCAAGTGCTACGTGGAGATAGTGAAGACTGAGGCTAATTCTGCCTGAAAAATGCAAAGGATGGAGATTAATTCTATTCAATAAAAATTGCTCGTCCTGGTGTATAAAGAAAAGGAAGTAGTGCAAATTCAGGTTCGTCAGCCAGAAGCCATTACTCATATAGCGGCCGACCTGGTTCCTGAACTTAAGGCTGAGCTGGTGGAGTGTCTAACCCGCAACAATGATGTATTTTCTTGGCTACCTAAAGAAGTAAAGGGTTGTATCTCCTATAGTCATAGAGCATGTGCTTCATGTCTATCTTGATGCTCACCTGTCAAACAAATTAAGGAAGTGAGACTTTAGGGCCGATCAAAATAAAATTATTAAAGAAGAAGTGGATAAGCTATTGGAAGCAGGCTATATTCGGAGGTTCAATTTCCTAGTTGGCTAGCCAATGCCACCCTGGTATCTAAATCAGGAAACAAATGACAGGTTTGCATTGATTTCAGGGATCTTAACAAGGCTTGCCCAAAGGATTATTATCCTTTACCCTGCATCGATCAAGTTGTTGATTCCGCCTCTGGCTGCGAATTCATTTGTATGCTGGATATTTATCAAAGGTATTATCAAGTACCGCTTGCCAAAGAGGATCAAGAAAAGGTTATCTTTATAACTGCTGAAGACACTTATTATTATAATATTATGTCGTTCGGACTAAAGAATGCAAGGGCTACCTATCAAAGGTTTATGAACAAGGTCTTCAAAGAACAAATCAGGAAAAATATAGAGGTTTATGTGGATGATTATCCTCATCAAATCTCTATGGATGGCAGATTTGATTGATGACATAGAAGAGACTTGTAGAACCATGAGACAATATGGGCTCAAGGTTAACCCTTGCAAGTGTTTGTTCAGGGTTAGAAGTGGAAAATTTTTGAGATATATAGTTACTGAACGTGTTGAAGCTAATCCTGGTAAGGTACAATCTCTACAGAATATGGCTCCTTATCGCAATTTAAAAGAAGCACAAAGACTGACCGGCCGAATCACCGCTTTGTCTCATTTTATTTCCCGATCGGCTGATCGAAGTTTACCCTTCTTCAAGATACTTTGCCGAGCGACCAAATTTCAGTGGGATGCTGATTGTGACAAGGCGTTTGATGAGTTAAAGAATTATTTGTATTCTTTACCTGAATTAGCTAAACCAATTGTGGGGAAGGCCTTATGGGTTTATCTGTCAGCTAATGAGTGAGCTGTTAGTGCAGTATTAGTAAGGCAAGAGGAGAAAGAATAATAATTTGTTTATTTCTTTAGTCATCTATTAAAAGGAGCCGAGTGTCATTACACCGCACTCTAAAAATTAGCTTACGTATTGGTTCTAACTGCCCAAAGACTACGCCCGTACTTCTTATCTCATTCGATAATCGTATTAGCTAATAGTACTTTGGATCGGGTACTTATATATTAACCCTGAAACTTCTGGAAGATTGATCAAGTGGACCATAAAGCTCAATGAATATGATATACAGTATCAACCTTGAGCAACCATCAAGGCTTAAGCCCTAGCAGATTTTATAATAGAAATACAAGACCCAAAAATGGAAGAAATTGGAAGATATATGTTGATGGATCCTCTACTCTACAAGGAAGTGGGATACGTATTCTTGTTATATCACCTAAAGAAGATCGGATGTAGTTATCTATTTGGTTAATTTATTGGGCAACTAATAATGAAGCAGAGTATGAGGTCTTGATAGCAGGACTGCAGGCCACACGACATATAGGAGCCACCCTGGGTTTAATCTAATCAGACTCTCAGTTGGCTGCCCAACAATTGTCTAGTAATTTTAAAATCAATAATGACCAGCTCAAGTTATTGTTGGTGCGGGTAGCACTAACGGTCTAACCCAGGTTTTGATGAATGACAAATAGGTTAAGTTAGTTGTGTTGTTGTCTGACACTTTGATCAAGTGTGCAGGAAAAGTCCAGCTAGGTCGACGGGCTGACCGGATAACTGGCGAGAAGTCCAAGCGGGTCGACGGGCTGACCGGACGCTTGGCACGAAGTCCAGCTAGGTCGACGGGCTGACCGGATAGCTGGCGAGAAGTCCAAGCGGGTCGACGGGCTGACCGGACGCTTGGCGAGAAGTCCAGCTAGGTCGACGGGCTGACCGGATAGCTGGCAAGAAGTCCAAGCGGGTCGACGGGCTGACCGGACGCTTGGCAAGAAGTCCAGACGGGTCGACGGGCTGACCGGACGTCTGGCAGGTAAGTAAGGTAAGTCACTGGAGGGGAGTGACTGCGAGGACGCGTTCCCGGGAAGGGAACATTAGGCGTCGATCCGGCTTAGATCCATTTCGGATATCTAAGTCGAGATCGTGACTAGATTCCGGTCTCGGAAAGACGGAATCTAAGTCATACTTTGCTTATCTATAAAACTGTGCTAACAATCTTTGCTGCAGGGTACATTTGCCTCGGACTAACCTTTTCTTGTAGGAGAAGGACTTTCTGGAGAAGAGGGGTCCGGGCGCCCGGAGGGGATCCGGGCGCCCGGAGGCAAGTTTTATCCCCAA
This sequence comes from Zingiber officinale, assembly GCF_018446385.1. NCBI lineage: Eukaryota > Viridiplantae > Streptophyta > Magnoliopsida > Zingiberales > Zingiberaceae > Zingiber > Zingiber officinale. Next base: position 102,422,251 of record NC_056001.1, on the reverse strand, counting down.
GACGACGTTGACACTTGGAGCATGCTGGTTGGGAGTGTTACGTCACATTCCAGGCGCCCGGAAGGGATCCAGGCGCCCGGAGCAGCATATAAAAGAAGCCCCAGGCAGGAGCTTCAATATATCAGTCTTCTGAGAACTCTGAGTCCAATCACTCTGCTGCTCTGCGCTCCAACGACGTTCACAAAGCTCCGACGACTCACTCCGGCTCTCTTTTTAATTCATTGTTTGTCGGTTAGCTTTGTTTTCTTTCTTTTCATTAGCAATATTTGTACGTAAATTGTAATTATCCGAATTGCTAGTGAATTGCCCAACGAAAGTACTCAAGGAGTACGGGCCTTCGAGTAGGAGTCGTCACAAGGCTCCGAACGAAGTAAAAATCAACAGTGTTCATCTCTTTACTTCTTTACTTTTCCGCTGCGTTTTAACTCGAGATTTTCGAATCGATATTCACCCCCCCTCTATCGAATTCAACGGTCCTACAAGTGGTATCAGAGCAGGTACCGCTCTGATTTGGTGCAACCACCAATCAGACAAAGAGAGGGTCTTTTTAAAGAAAAATTATATATCGTTCGTTTTTAAAATAAAACCTTACGCCTTTCGTTTTTTTCCCTCCAAAACTGTTTTTGAAAAATACATCGTCATCTTTTCACTATTATTTAGTATCGACAAAATATTACATTTTCAAAAATTTGAGATAATATTTTTTTATTAATATTTTAATAATATTTTATTATTTTTTTAAAAAAAAAAATTAGTGAAATATTATTTTTTCCAGCACTGCTAATCCAAGACCAAGTCTTGGGATTTTGTCTTTGTTTCATTGTGTGCAAGAACAATGTCTTTTCAAGAAGGATGGAACCCCAATGAACCACCACCGTACGATGAAGATTTCAACTACTGGAGGCGAAGAATGGAATGCTTCTTAGGAAGCGTAGATATCGATTATATGCTAATATTGAAAAAACCTTCTCAGAACTCGGAACTGAATAAAAACGTAAGTAAAATTATTTGTAATATTTTACCTAACAATATCATATGCAGACTAGAAAAATACAAGAATGCATATGAGCTGTGGACCCAGTTGATCAAGCTTCACGAGATGCCAATGGAGCTAGAAGATCAAGTTAAAGTCGAATCCGGACTCGAGTCAGATCCAACGGAGAAGCCTGCTGAATTAGGGGTTGCGCTCAAGGTTAGTAATATTTACCAAAACACCCTTGCTAGTAGTAGTTTAAAATATGTGCATGTAAATTTGGATATATCTGAAAGTATATGTGAAAATAGTGTACATGACAATACTTGCGAAAATACCCCTAGGATATTTTCTGATAAAATAACTATAATTAATTCAGAAAATATAGAAAATACTCCTAGGATATTTTCTGATAAAACAAATATAATTAATTTAGAAAATACAGAAAATCTAAAAATAATCAATAAATCTAAAAATTCAAATTTAAACCTAAACAAATTTGAAAATTCAAACAAAAAGGATGACAAGGTCAATATTAATCTAGACATAATTAATAAATTATTTAATAATCTAGACAATATCAATCTGGAAAATTCTATTCAAACCCAAGATAATTTAATTAACAAAAAATTAAATTTTAATGATAAGACTTATTTAATAAATTCCACTAATTATATCAACTTAAAAGGTAAAGAAAATATAAGGATAAAATCAAACACTTTGATAAAATCAAAACAAAAGTTAACAAACTTAAATGTTAAAGATAACATATTAAACAAAAATAATCTAGAAAATTTTAAATTAACAATTAATAAAAAGTTAAAAGATAAACCTTTAAAGAAATATAATTCAAACAATTTAATTAACTCAAAAATAAATAAAAACCTAAACTTTAAAAATAAGCTATTAAAGAAAGATAATTCAATTAACCCAATAAAATTGAAATTGAAATTGAAAGAAAATTTAAATGTTAAATATACTCTTTTAAAGAAAGATAATTTGACCAATTTAATTAATTCAAAATTAAAAACTTAAATTTAAATTACAAATTAAACATTAAAACTTAACTAAAATCAACTCTAATTATACAAGAAATCTTAAAAAGAAAAATCAACAATTTAGGGGGAGGCTCCAGAATAGCTGGCACCTCCAAAAATAACTTACCCGACAGGGTAACCCAAATAAACTAACCCGGCAGGGTAATTAGGATTAGTTAAAAAGGGACCCAATTTAACTTGAATCACGGTACGGGTAAAGTTTTTGGATGATAGTACGTTAGGGAAGCTTGGACATCGCATGTCTAGAAAGATATGGCTTCGATCTGGTGCATTTGGCCAAGTGGAACTGACCGAAGCTACCCTTAAACAAAACCTAACTAGTTAGACAAAGGTTTAGTACTAAGCTCCATGGATAGGACTATTCGGAAAACCTCGAAAGGTTGGTTACTTCTAATGATGTCCAAGTGACTCGCCAAGCTTAGAAGTTTATCCGAAGAATGCCTATTTGTTGAGACCAAAGCTAAACCTGAATCTAACACAAGTTAAATCAAACTCTATAATTAAATCTAATTCATCTCACAAAATTGTAGGATTCCCTGATTGAAAATATAGATCAGGTGAGATGACTAAGGACCTAAAAGAAATTAATTAAATTAAATTAAATTAAATTAAAATTAAATCAATTAAATTAAAATAACATTTTCTTTAATTTAAAATTTTACTTTAAAAATTAAATTAAATTTTCTTTTACTTACAAATTTATTTTAAAAAATTAAACTTAAATTATCTTGACCTAAAAATTAGTTTAATAATTATTTTAACTTAATTAATTATTTTAAAAATTCTTTTAAAAACTTATTTTAAAAAATTCTTTTAAAAATTATTTAAAAAAAAAAAAACTTTTAGAACTTATTTTAAAAATTCTTTTAAAAACTTTTAAAACTTATTTAAAAAAAAAATTATTTTAAAAAATTCTTTAAAAAAAAAAAAAAAAAAATAATAATAATAATAATAATAATAATAAAAAACTATTAAAAATTATGATTTAGACTTTAGGCATATTTTTAACATTAAACATTATTGTAACCTCAAACATTATTTTAACTTTAAAATTAAAGTTAAAACTTAACATTACAACTTTAAAGTTAATTTAGGTTTAAGACTTAAACATAATTTACAATTAAAATCAAACTTAAATTGCCTTCAAAAACTATTTTAAGAATAAACTTAAAACTGAATAACATTAAATAATTAAATTCAAAATTACAATGAAATATGTTGTTAACAAATAATTAAAATTTGATTAACTTAAGATTATAAACTAAGTTAAATACTTAATAAGTGAATAATTGAAATAAGAACTTAAAAAATTAACTTACACCAAATAGTTAATTAATTCTTAATTTAACTCAATAAATCTTAATTTTAACATTAATCAAAATCCTAATTTCACTATAAATTAAATCATAAGTTATCCTTATTAACTATTAATTCAAATTGAACTTTAACTATGTTTAATAACCTTAAATTGTACTTCAAATTACTACTAACTTTAAACTAAGTTAATCCAACTTAAAAGGAAGTAAATGAAAAAATCGAATTATAACTAATACTTTTATTAACCAATTCAATTAATTAATACAAAGGTTAACTCATTTTAAATAAATATTAAATTATTAAATCATGTAAAAATTAATCAATAAATTATTGATAATGGTTAACTGTTATTGAATTAATAAATTCCTTTCGTATTTAACCTTAAGCTAAAGCTTAAAAGTCTGAATCTAAAATTAATTATTCAAACTCAAATAAACAATTATGGGGGATAATAAAATAAGGAAGATTAATAAATTAAGGGAGAGTAATAAATAAGGAGGATTAATATATTAAAGGAGTATCAAATTCAGGGGGAGGTTTATTTATCTCCTTAAGTGTTAGTTTTTAATCTTCTCTTTAAAATCTCTCTAGAAAATTCTACCTCAATTTTCAAAAAAAAAAAAAAAAATTACTTTGAATATTTTTAGCAAATACTTTCAAAATTTCATGTCAAGTTTAGGGGGAGGGATTAATTAAAATTTTCCCTTTATTTAAAAATATTTGAAAATTTGTGTTTGAAAATTGTTTTCTTAAAAAATTTCTTAAACCTATTTTTTTTTAAAAACTAAGCTGTTTTACTTTTTATTGAAACTTGATTAGATTTAACTTAGTTTTTGAAAATTGAATTTAAAACTCTAGTTCTTAAAATTTGATTTTACTTAAATTTGACATTTTGATTTGAAAGTTAACTTTTACAAAAATTAGTTTTAAAAATTGCTTTGTTATTGAAAATTGTGGAAATTAGATTTCTTTCAAAACTTAAGTTTACAAACTAAGCTTCTCAAAATCATTTTCCTAATTTTGAAAATTGAATCTTTTACAAACTTAGTGTTGAAAAATAAATTTCAATTAGTTTTGAAAAAATAGATTTTTCAAACTTAGTTTTGAAATTTTGGTTTTGAAAACTTATGTTTGAAAAGCGTTTCAAAGTTGAAACTTGTTTTGAATATTTAATCTTGAAATTTAGACCTTATACACTTATGTTTGAAAATTAAAACTTAGCAATTTTTCTAAAAGCTAAAAGCTACTGCTTTATACAAGTTTTCAAAACTTTATACTCCCCCAAGTCAACTTGATCTTTTCTTGGATTTAAAAATTGTACTTTTTTCCTTGAATTCTGAACCAAACTCAGTTATTTTTTAAGATTAAGTGTTATTGTTTTCAGTAACTCTACACTATGATTGTTTCCCTTGTTTTTTTTGATGAATGCCAAAGGGGGAGGAGGGTTAGGTGGTTAAGTTAGCTAAACCAATTTGAAAACACAAACTAACTTTAAAACCACACAAATGCATGTTGTTTCGTACATATGCTTTCACTAACTTAACCAGGTTGTCATTCCATCAAAAAGGGGGAGATTGTTGGTGCGGGTAGCACTAACGGTCTAACCCAGGTTTTGATGAATGACAAATAGGTTAAGTTAGTTGTGTTGTTGTCTGACACTTTGATCAAGTGTGCAGGAAAAGTCCAGCTAGGTCGACGGGCTGACCGGATAGCTGGCGAGAAGTCCAAGCGGGTCGACGGGCAGACCGGACGCTTGGCACGAAGTCCAGCTAGGTCGACGGGCTGACCGGATAGCTGGCGAGAAGTCCAAGCGGGTCGACGGGCTGACCGGACGCTTGGCGAGAAGTCCAGCTAGGTCGACGGGCTGACCGGATAGCTGGCGAGAAGTCCAAGCGGGTCGACGGGCTGACCGGACGCTTGGCGAGAAGTCCAGACGGGTCGACGGGCTGACCGGACGTAAAGATAAGTCACTGGAGGGGAGTGACTGCGAGGACGCGTTCCCGGGAAGGGAACATTAGGCGTCGATCCGGCTTAGATCCATTTCGGATATCTAAGTCGAGATCGTGACTAGATTCCGATCTCGGAAAGACGGAATCTAAGTCATACTTTGCTTATCTATAAAACTGTGCTAACAATCTTTGCTGCAGGGTACATTTGCCTCGGACTAACCTTTTCTTGCAGGAGAAGGACTTTCTGGAGAAGAGGGGTCCGGGCGCCCGGAGGCAAGTTTTATCCCCAGGACGACGTTGACACTTGGTGCATGCTGGTTGGGAGTGTTACGTCACATTCCAGGCGCCCGGAAGGGATCCAGGCGCCCGGAGCAGCATATAAAAGAAGCCCCAGGCAGGAGCTTCAATATATCAGTCTTCTGAGAACTCTGAGTCCAATCACTCTGCTACTCTGCGCTCCAACGACGTTCACAAAGCTCCGACGACTCACTCCGGCTCTCTTTTTAATTCATTGTTTGTCGGTTAGCTTTGTTTTCTTTCTTTTCATTAGCAATATTTGTACGTAAATTGTAATTATCCGAATTGCTAGTGAATTGCCCAACGAAAGTACTCAAGGAGTACGGGCCTTCGAGTAGGAGTCGTCACAAGGCTCCGAACGAAGTAAAAATCAACAGTGTTCATCTCTTTACTTCTTTACTTTTTCGCTGCGTTTTAACTCGAGATTTTCGAATCGATATTCACCCCCCCCCCCTCTATCGAATTCAACGGTCCTACAATTATATGCAGAAGCGTTTGATAAGTTAAGAGCTGAATTTCAAGAAGTGATTATACAAAAGATCTCTCATTCAAATAATCAAATGGTGGATGAGCTAGCTAAACTAGCCTCGGCCATAGTTCCTTGGAATTTGGATAGGCCTATTGAATAGACATTATTAGTGGCTTGTATTGAACGATAAGCTGATCTAGAAATAGAAAGTAATTGGAGGACACTGATCATCCTATTCTTGCAGCAAAGGCATTCTACCCACTGATGGAGAGCAAGCACGTATACTCAAGAAAAGGGTTAGCTATCTTACTATGATTGGAGATCATCTTTATAAGAGAGCCTTCTCTTGTCCGTTACTTAAATGTATTGGGCCAAATGATGTACATTATATTCTTCAGGAAGTACACTAGGATTCTTGTGGAAGTCATGCAGGAGGGTGGTCTCTTGTACGAAAGGTGTTATTGGCAGAGTATTTTTGGCCTACTCTACAGTTTGATGAAAATCATTTAGTAAGGACCTGTTTATCTTGTCGTAAATACCAAAATATACCACATCACCCCCACACAATTGCTCAAAACCTTTATTGTTTCTTGTCCATTTGATCAATGGAGTATGAATACAGTAGGACCTTTTCCCTTGACACCTGTTCAAAGGAGATTTCTATTGGTAGTAGTGAAATATTTTTCAAAATGGGTAGAAGCTGAACCATTAGCTAAGATTACCGAGCAAGCAATTATTAAGTTTTTATGGCAGTATATTATCTGCAGATTTAGCATTCTACATAAGTTGACTTCTGATAATGGAAGGCAATTCCAAGACAAAAGAATCCAAGAATGGTGCTTAGGATATGATATTACACAGGCTTTGACTTCTGTAGCTTGTCCACAAAGTAACAGACAAGTCAAAGTAATAAATAGAGAAATTATTAGAGGGCTCAAGACTAAATTAGATCATGTTGGGGGAGTTGGGTGGATGAGTTACTCAGTGTGTTATGGGCATATCGCACCACTCCTCGAGAATCGATAGGTATAACTCATTTCCACTTAGTGTATGGTGGTGAAGTAGTGATCCCAGTCGAAGTAGGGATAGAATTAGATCGCAAGCATTTATATGATGAGGAGAATGTCGACTGGTGCCTTATGGAGCTTGACCTGATAAAGAAAGTTCGGGATAAGGTGGCAGTGCAACTTATGTCATACTGTCAAAGGATGAAGCAAGATTATAACAGAAGAGTTATTTCTATATTTTTCTAGGTGGGTGATCTGGTTTGGAAGTGCATCAAGCCGATCAGGGACGTTAATAGATTAGAGCCACAATAGGGAGAATCATTCAAGGTGGTACAAAAGCTCGCCCCTAGTTCTTATTATCTCAAAGATGCTGAAGGTCAGAGGCTAGACAAACCTTGAAGTGCTAACCATCTGCAACCTTATAGAGTTTGACAAGTACGCTTGTAACTTACTCTTGTATTTTGTTCAACTTTTATACATTCAATAAAAAGTGCAGGTGGGTTCCTCTTGGTCAAACATGACTTTAAGCTATATAGTTGATCGGTCGTGTTAAACAGACGACTAGAGACTTTAAACCATACAGTCGATCAGTCATGCTAAACAGACGACCAGAGACATTAAACCCTACAATCAATTGGTCGTGTTAAACAGATGACTGGAGACTTTAAACCATATAGTAGATCAGTCACGCTAAACAAATGATCGGAGACTTTAAACCCTACAGTCGATCAGTCGCGTTAAACAGACGACCAGATACTTTAAACTATATAGTCGATCGATCGCATTAAATAGACGACTGGAGACTTTAACTATACAGTCGATTGGTCGCATTAAATAGACGACCGGAGATTTTAAACCATATAGTCGATCGGTCATGTTAAACAGATGATTGGAGACTTTAAACCATATAGTCAATTGGTCGTGCTAAACAGGCGATTAGAGATTTTAAACCCTATAGTCGATCGATCGTACTAAATAGACAACTGGAGACTTTAAGCCATACAACCAATCGATCGTGCTAAATAGACTATCGGAGACTTTAAACCCTATAGTCGATCAGCCACGTTAAACAAACGACTGGAGACTTTAAATAATATAGTTGATCGGTTGCGGTAAACATACAATCAAAGACTTTAAACCATAAAGTCGATCGATCACGCTAAATAGATGTCCGGAGACTTTAAACCTTATAGTCGATCAATCGCTTTAAATAGACTACCAGAGACTTTAAACTCTACATAATCAGACTCGACTTTAAACTGTATACAGTCAAAATATGACTTTAAACCATATTCATTCTAGATCTCATCAAAGATACAAATATATGGTCTATTTATTTTGCCCAACATTCGCTTGGCGTAGTGGTTTGCTCCGTTTAGTATTCAGTCCTAGAATTCATAATGAAATTATATATATATATATATATATTGCTTAGCATTTGCTCGGCGTAGTGGTTCGATGTGTTGAATCAAAAGCACTAGAGGGGGGGGGGGAGGTGAATAGCGTTCATGGCTTTCACTTTCGTTTCGGAAAACTCACAGTAAAATGCAGTGGAAATAATAAAAACAAACACACAAACTCCAAGATTTACTTGGTTCGAAGCCTAGGGTGGCTCCTACTCCAAGGCCCACGCTCGTTAAGCGTTTACTTTAGGCAGTCACTATAAGCACGAAAATATTACAGTTTGAATTACAATTAAAGCAGTAATAAAGCATATACCGACAACAGAAAATAATAAGTTTGAAGCTCCTGGTCATCCGGGTCTTGCTATAGCTTTTCTGGAATGTCTTTTGAGCAGCACGGAGAAGACAGATTGCGATTTTGTTGTTGTTCCTTGCTGTTGCTCAAAGATGTCTTATAAAGCCTGTTGAGGGCGCCTCCAACACCATGGAGGGCACCCTCATCCACACCGAATCTGCAGTGTGAATGAGCTCTGACCACTTCACAGCTTATCCGTCTGATGGCGCCTCCAACCGCATGGAGGACGCCCTCCACCTGCGTCCAAGGCACCCTCAAGCTCCATGAGGGCGCCCTCTTCTTAGTGTCCAGGGCGCCCTCAAGCTCCATGAGGCCACCCTCTGCCCTGTCGCATGAAGGTCATCAACTAGTGACCTGAGGCGCCTCCAAGCTCCATGGAGGGCGCCTCAGGACTGTTCATCCAAGGCTTTTACTGCTTTTTCACCCCATACAAGATGGGTTAGTCCAAAATATAAAACACATCCTGCAAGATAGAGTTTAGTACAACAAAATAAGTTAAACATAATAATTTGACAATCACCGGACTGTCCGGTTCTGACTTCAGATTTCCAACCGGAAACCCTAGGTCGAATCTGTTGATACAGTCTGACCTGGATGTTGTTTTGCTGTTGACACTGATTTAAGTTTGTATCAGATATTTAACTCAGATTAATTACTAATCTAGGTTGACTTGGTTGACCTGATTGAGAAAGTCCTAACTGGGATGTTACGCAGTTGGAAAGTCCTGGTGAGTGAAGCCAGGCAGATTGGAAATCCTGGTGAGTGAAGCCAGGTGAAAACCCTAGTGAGTGAAGCTAGGTGCAAGTCCTGGTGAGTGAAGCCAGGTGAAAACCCTAGTGAGTGAAGCTAGGTGCAAGTCCTGGTGAGTGAAGCCAGGCAAGGGAAAATCCAGATGGATCAAGGGTGATCGGACATCTGGTGTTGAAAAGTCCAAGAAGGAAGCTTGGCATGCGAAGTCGAGAGGGCTCGGTAGCTCGTTCTCTAGACCGATGAAGTCGGAGAGGGCTAGGGAGCTCGTTTCTCGGACTAGGTCCGAGAGGGCTCGATCTCGAAGTCAGGAAAGTCTGGATCGGTCGGCAGACCGATCCAAAGGTTCTGGACACTGATCGGTCTAGCGACCGATCGTGAATCGATCGATGGTTATCGAGCGATTCGGTCGATCGCACCGATCATAAATCGATCGATGTCATCAGGATTGTACCGATCGGTGGAGACCGTCGAGGCCGTAAGCGCTGGGAAGAGACATCTGATCGGTCTCGGGACCGATCAGATTAGTGCCCGACCGCATCAGAAGCCGTGCGCATTTGGAAAGAGCGACATCGATCGGCCGGGACCGATCGATTAGTTCTGATCGGTGCGCGGACCGATCGCGATGATCGAGCGTGGATCGGTGCGCAACCCACGGTATTATTTGTTTTGCATGCACTTTTTCTGATTGCCGTATTTGTTTTCATCTATCTGTTTTTAACCATCTGCTGTGAGTCTTTTTAGCTTGCAGGTTGCAGGTCACACTCTCATGGTTGAATTCAAATTAAGCTTCATTAAGAGAAGAAGACAAGTGCTCCTTTCACTGTGATTTGCTGCAACAGATGCATTTGAGGCATCAACGTTCACTGGCGAATCTGATTGCGATTGGGCTGTGCTCAGTTTGACCTCTACTTATTGGTTCGTATCCAGAGACGCCAGTGATTTCCATTGGCATGGGTTCAGAGAACCAGATGAGGAGGAGAGGTGATTGGCTACGCCTTGTTGGCAGCAGCGATTCTGCAGGCGGCGGTGATTCGAGCCAGTAAAGCAGAGAGACATAAGAAGGAAGAAGAGAGGTTCAGAAAAGAAACGGTATTCTCTGTTTTCTTTTCGATCAATCCTTTGAGAAAGCAAGTTGGTGAAGCTGTGAGCTCCTTGCTAAGAAGGTCGTTGTGCGTTCTCTGCTCTGTTTTTTCTCCGCGTGGCTGTAAGCTCATCTGATTTTTCTTCTCAGCCACTGTAAGTCTTGTGCTTAATTATATAATCAACTGAGACTCTGTTGAGAGGTTGCTCCACCGAGAAGGAGACATCTTTAGCCGGATTTTGTCCGGGGTGTGATCTACCGAAAGATCAAGGAGGCGTCCTCCTTACGGACACGCCGAGGAGTAGGGGCAAGTTATCCCCGAACCTCGTATATCCTTGTGTCTGCTGTGTGTGTTTTTCTTCCTTCGTTTTAGTTTTCTACTTCCGCTGTGCTAACAAGTTTTTCTTTAAGAAAGATTGTGTTTAAGTTAGCAAAGAGGCTATTCACCCCCCCTCTAGCCATCTAAGATCCCAACAGAATTGACGCTTACTGTTCCCTCACCGGGGAACGCATCCTCACCTACTCCACTCAGGAGAATTTATCTAATGGCTTTTGATCCTCCAGACCAACTGGACTTTTTCTCAGCGCCCGAAGCTCCAGGACTTTCCGCAGGACTCCCGTTCCATGACCCGTCCAGTCTTTCACCTAGTCCACGACACCAAGACTTTCCACCTAGAGTCCTCGACTCTAGGACTTTTGCCCGAAGCCCTTGATCCACCAAGACTTTCCGCCTAGGGTTACCACCCCCTAGGACCTAAGGTTACTGCCTCCTAGGGTTTTCCACCTGCCTAACCGCAGCTAGGACTTTTGCCTAAGTACACTTAGGACTTTCCTGCAAGCTCATTCAAATATGTTAGATAACAAATAACCTTAACTTTAAACCCTTTGTCATTATCAAAACTTAGGTTCAATCGTCGGATGCTTCCCGCACCAACAATCTCCCCCTTTTTGATTATGGCAACAAAATTTAAAGTTAAGTAAAACAAGAGTACATAAAAATTATATTTAAGAATCAAGTAAATGCAATAACTAGAACACGTTAAGTAATTGGAACAAATTGAGCAAAATATTCTAGTTTTATTCATTCATTTTTACTTTAACTTTCTCTTTCTTAATTTTCACTTTCCTCTTCTAGTTTTATTCATTCATTTTTTACTTTAACTTTCTCTTTCTTAATTTTCACTTTCTCTCCCCCTTTGCCATATATCAAAAAAGTATATAAAGTAGAGAAATGGATAAAAATGATAGTTTGCTCCCCCTGAAAGGAAGCTTTGTTACTGGAAAATAATAGTTGTAAAACTTGGCAAATAATATCTAGTCAAAATAACAGTTTGAGATAATTTTATTTCCAAGTCAAAAAATAACTCCAAGTCAAAAATTAATTCTAAATCCAAGTCAAAAAATAATTTAATTTTAAATCTAAGTCAAAAATAATTTTATTTTAAATACAAGTCAAAAATAATTTTAAACCAAGTCAAAAATAATTTTATTTTAAATCCAAGTCAAAAATAATTTTAAACTAAGTCAAAAATAATTTTATTAAAAAAAACAATTTGGTATAAAACTTTTTTTCACTCTCTCTTGATTCATGCCAACCAATTTATCAAAAATTTAAAGTCCTGGAGTCCAAGCATGAGTAACAGGAGACAAAAATTCTACTTTCAAACAAATGTCTAACCTTTAGTTACTAACTGTTTACCAAGAGGTAGTAGCTTTCACTTGGTTAGTCAAATTAGGTAAATATTCTAGTTAGTTTTGACTAAACATGGATTACCTAATTTGATTAATATGAATTTTGTATTTATTGCCCAGACTTATGTCGATGCACAGACATAAGCATTCTGAAGTCCAAGCAGTACCCTATGCATTTCACACTATTCTAAGTATTTTTCATTCACAAGCAAGGTAAACCTAGTGTGCTTGTGAGATGCTCTGGCTAAGAACTAGGGGTACATGCTTTCTAGGGGGTAAATTCCTAGGCTAAATCTAATATTTTGAAAAACTAATAAAATTAGGATTTTAAAAGTATTTTTCCTAGAATTTTAAAACTAAGTAACAAACTAAAATAGGAGTAAAACAAATCCAAGTCTATAAAAGATGTTTATCAAATAGACCAGAACAAACTATCATCAAACATATACAAAACATACAAAAAAATAAGGACTGATCAAGTTAGAGCATCGTCAGTAGGTGGTGGTAATGGTAGCTCAGGACCTCGGAGAGTCTGAAGAATCTGGTCAAGTTTGGACGTCACGTCATCCCGGAGAGCAGTCATCTCTCCTCGGAGTGTGCTGAAGCCATTTGAGACTGATTGTTGTAAATGCGCGGAAGACTCCTCGAGACAAGTGAGACGATCCTCGATGGACAGCGAAGTTGAGGGCCGGGTCGAAGTCGAGGGTTGGGTCGAGGTCGAGGGTTATGCTGGAGGAGGATCCTCAAAGAGATCTGCCTCTGTAAACTCTAACCACTCCTCTCCCTCGGCAGGGGCATAAAAGTCATCTCCTGCTGGAACAGCTGGTTGTGGGCCACCTCTCCAGGCTAGGATCCCCTAAGCAGTAATATCTACATGCACTAAGGCTAACTGACGCTGTCCGAACTCATCGTAAGGACCATGGGAAGTAACCCTCCCTTGGGTCATGTCTATCTCTAGGGTCGAAAATATATATGTCAAGACATGACAATAGGACATATGGATCTTGAGCCTAGTGACGAGGCCGGCGGCATGTATGATGTTATAGAACATATGTAAAGCTATATCTATGTCCAACCGCTGACACGGGGCACATAAAAAGAAAGAATGAGAAGAGCGCATCTTCGAAACGTTCCGAGATACGATCGGCAATATGCAAGAAGTCAAGACTTGGTATATAATATAGTCTTGGACCCTAAGAGAGAGTGACCTGAAGTCAGTCACTACAGGTGGTCTCTCTTCCCCAAAAAGATACATATAGATAGTATCTAGGGTGATATGGGAGCAGGGCTCACCAAATGGCAAGTCCCTACTGGGGTAGCACAAAAAGAAACATGCGGATGACCTAAGTCCTAGACTAGTGCATAAAAGGGTGGGAGAAAACTGAATATCCCTTCCACCAACTCTGGTAGAGTAGGTCAAATCATTTACTCTATCTAGATTATTATAAAACTGTGCACATAGGTCATGATTAACTGCATGGCTATAGTAAACCAGCTTATCTAGCTGGTAGTGCTCAAACATCTGGATGATAGATGGATAATATTTAGTAAAAAAGGATTTGCTTAAATAATGATATTTTAATGTAGTAAATTTATACCTAAGGAACTCTATCCTATGCCGCTCAAAGGGAAACCTAGGATCCTTGGATGGTGTGCTACTAGAAGCAGTGTCTGCATTCCTTCTCTTCCTATTTTTACACAAGCAAACATATAACAGAAAGTAAAAAACACACATATTAAAGCAATAAAATGAAATAGGGTATACCTAAGAGGCATTGTGGGGTCGAAAGGGAGAAGATCAGGTCGAGGAGGGCACCTCAGTGTGAGTTATATCGTGGTTGGGGCGTGGAAAACATGAATAAAAACGTTTCTGTTCGCTAAAAAAAATAGCATTGAGGGCGCCCTCAACGGGTTATGGGGGGCGCCTCCGACTGGTGGGAGGCACCCTCCATGGTTTCGGCGGGAATTTTCCCGCCGCTCATGAGGCCGCCTCCTTTTTATTGGGAGGCGCCTTCGTGAGGCGCCCTAAGCGGGTAAATTTTTTATTTATTTATTTTATTATTACTTAAGCTTAATTTAAGTTAAATTGATTTTAATTTTATTTATTAAGTTAATATTGATCAAGTAGTTAGGTTAAAATTGATTAATTGATTTTATTTATTAAGTTAAAATTGATTAAGTAGTTAGGTTAAATTGATTAATTGATTTTATTTATTAAGTTAAAATTGATTAATTAATTAAGTTAAAATTGATTAATTAATTAAGTTAAACTTGTTAGGTTAAATTAGTTTAGGTTAAGTTAAACTAATTTGATTAAGTTAAATTAATTAGATTTAAATTTTGCCTAAGTTTATCTTACCATTTTCTAAATTTTCAATCAGGGAACCTTATATATTTTGTGAGATTGTTAATTTTATCTTTAATTTAAATTATGTCTAAGGATTAATTTATATTTGAGTTAGACTCAGGTTTTTCAATTGGTCAATTAAATATACATTTCAAAGATTGGCTTCCAGGCTGTGGTGAGACATTAGACCTTCTTGGGTATGAGATCATCCACCACTTCTAGACAAAACCTTTCAAAGAAATTGTATATTTAATTTTCCTTTTGAAACCCCTAGGTCCTTATTTAGCCTAATCTAAGCATGTATAATAAAAACAGTAAAAGCAATCATCAAACAATTCTAAAAATGGTTTTCCTATTGGCTCCCCCTGGATCATAGCCTCGATATGGTCTATCAAGGTAATGGATTTGATGCTTGGGGATCCAATATTGTCCAAGTCTAACTTGATTAACCAAGTTCAACTTGGAGACCCATGCTTGGACTAATTTGCTATTTGTTCTGTTAACAAGAGATAAATAAGACTTGTATTTACGCTTAGTTTTAAATCCAAGTCCGAATCTGTTGTAAACGGCTTGCTGTTTTCCAAGAATTAAATCAAGATTCTTGGAAACTATAGTAAACTGTTTCAACGTTTCCTTTAATTCCTTGACTTGCTCTTTCATGCTAGAATTCTCTTCCTCAAGCTTTTGGACTTGAGTTGAGGTTCCAATCTGATCGAGATCAGTCAAGGAGATAGGGTTAGTCACTTCTTTAAGGGTTGTTACCTCCTTTTGAAGTGACTTGACCCGGACATTAGATTTAGCTAACTTACACAATAAATAATTAACTAAATTATACAACTTATCTATCTGACAGGCACTTATAGTGGGTTTAGGCCCTTCGGAAATAGATACAGATCCGTGGCTTTGCTCGGACTCAGCTTTCGATTCGCTCTCGGTCTCCAATTCGTCGATGTGTTCTTGGGCCGTCAGTACAAGAAAGCTCGTCTGTTCGAGCTCTTCGTCAGAATCTTCTGACGAGGACTCACCCCATGTGGCTTGAAGTGCTTTCTTCTTCCTCTACTTCTTTGCTTCTTTTAGGTTCGAACAATTGGCCTTGATGTGTCCTTTTTTATTGCACCTGTAGCAGGTTACTTCGAACTTTACCTTTGGACTTGTTTGTCCCTTTTTGGACTGAACCACCTTCTTGATATCCTTCTTTGTGAACCCCTTCTTCTTTTAGTAGAGCTTGCGTACTATGTTGATGAGTTCAGCTTCTATCTCGTTGTCATCATTATCTGAGTCTGGTTCTTCTTCGAACTCTGGTTCAATCTGATGCTTCTTTCTTGCCTCCTTTGTCTTGCTTGTACCTGCAAACAATGCAACACCTTTCTCGGTCATATGTGCATTAGTCTGTTCGTGCAATTCAAATTCATAGAAAAGTTCTTCTAACTTAATTTAAGAGAGATCCTTGGACACTTTGTAAGCATCAATCATGGATGCCCACAAGGTGTTCCTCGGAAAGGCATTAAGTGCGTACCTTATGACATCGCTATTCTCCACTTTCTGTCTAATCACGCGGAGTCCATTCAGGAGATCTTGAATTCATGCATGAAGGTG
The DNA here is from genome assembly GCF_018446385.1 of Zingiber officinale. Taxonomy (NCBI): domain Eukaryota; kingdom Viridiplantae; phylum Streptophyta; class Magnoliopsida; order Zingiberales; family Zingiberaceae; genus Zingiber; species Zingiber officinale. Next base: position 102,405,957 of record NC_056001.1, on the reverse strand, counting down.
GCTTGTTGTCCCTCCTTTCTGCATTTTGATGTTATATAATTTATTAAAGAGTAGGTCGCGCTTACTTACCTTTGTGTCAGACGTGCCCTCGTGCAGCTCGATCAGTTTTTCCCATAGCTCTTTTGCGCTTGAGAATGGGCTGACTCGGTTCAGCTCCTCCTTTGTTAGTCCACATTAGAGGGTGCAGGTTGCTTTGGCATTGGCCTTGACCTTCTTAATTATGCTTGCATCCCAATTCTCGCATGCTACCGATTTTCCCGAGCCGTCGAGTGGAAGTGTGATCCTAGTCTTGATGATCATCCACATCTCGAATTGATTTTAGAGGTATGACTCCATTCGGCCTTTCCAGTAGCCGAAGTCCTCACTAGTGAAGCGAGGAGGGTGGCCTGTGCTGCAGTCTTCTTGATGGGCCATTATAGCAAAGGAAATCTCACACACACAAAAAAATAGAAAACTTGTTCCAAGACTTAGTCTTGGATTAGTAGTGAGAGATTAAAAAAATTAAAATTTGAACTCGAGTGGTGTTGTACCAGCTTTAAGCAAAAACTTTGATTGCAAAAAAAAAATAGATCAGAAGGCAGCAATTATACCGATTCCGATCGACTCCGAAAAATCAGAAAATTACCACGAAAGAAAGAAAAATATTGCTTGAATGGTGGTTTCACCAATTCGAAGCGACCCCACTCTGATACCAATTGTTGAATCGAAAGCGCTAGAGTGGGGGGGGGTGAATAGCGCTCGTGGCTTTCACTTTCGTTTTGGAAAACTCACAGTAAAATGTAGCGAAAATAATAAAAACAAACACACGAACTCCAAGATTTACTTGGTTCGGAGCCTGGGGTGGCTCCTACTCCAAGGCCCACGCTCGTTGAACATTTACTTTGGGCAATCACTATAAGCACAGGAATATTACAGTTTGAATTATAATTAAAGTAGTAATAAAACATATACCGACAGTAGAAAATAATAAGTTTGAAGCTCCTAGTCGTCGGGGTCTTGCTATAGCTTTTTTGGAACGTCTTTTGAGCAGCACGGAGAAGACAGATTGTAATTTCGTTATTATTCCTTGTTGTTGCTCGAAGATGTCTTATAAAGCCCATTGAGGGCGCCTCCAACACCATGGAGGACACCCTCATCCGCACCGAAGATGAGCTTTGACCACTTCATAGCTTATCCACCTGAGGGCGCCTCCAACTGCATGGAGGGCGCCCTCCACCTTCGAGCTCCATGAGGGCGCCCTCTGCCCTGCTGTGCGGTGGTCATCAACCAGTGACCTGAGGTGCCTCCAAGCTCCATGGAGGGCGCCTCAGGACTGTTCATCCGAGGCTTTTGCTACTTTTTCACTCCCTGTAATATGGGTTAGTCCAAAATACAAAACACATCATACAAGACAGAGTTTAGTACAACAAAATAAGTTAAATATAATAATTTGACAATCATCAGACTGTCCGGTTCTGACTTCGGATTTCCAATCAGAAACCCTAAGTCGAATCGACGCCTACTGTTCCCTCACCGGGGAACGCATCCTCACCTACTCTACTCAGGAGAATTTACCTGTTGCCAGTTGATCCTCTAGACGAACTGAACTTTTGCTCAGCGCTCAAAGCTCCAGGACTTTTCGCTGGATACCCGCTCCATGACCAGTCCAATCTTTCACCTGGTTCGCAACACCAGGACTTTCCACCTAGAGTCCTTGACTCTAGGACTTTTGCCCAAAACCCTCGACCCACCAAGACTTTCCTCCTAGGGTTACCACCTCCTAGGACCTAGGGTTACCACCCCTAGGATTTTCCACCGGCCTAACCGCAGCTAGGACTTTTGCCTAAGTACACTTAGGACTTTCCTACAAGCTCATTCAAACATGTTAGATAACAAATAACCTTAACTTTGAACCCTTTGCCATTATTAAAATTTAGGTTCGATCGTCGGATGCTTCCCGCACCAACACTATATTATATATATATATATATATATAACGTTCGCTTGGCATAGTGGTTCACTCGGCTTATTATTCAGTCCAAGAATTCATTATGGAAATGGTTTATATATATACAGTCTGTTTATTTCTCTCAGCATTCGCTTAGCGTAGTGGTTCGCTCAGTTCATTATTCCATTCGAAAACTCATTGAGTTGTTTCTAAGCATCTAGTTTATTGATTTCATTTATCATTATATGACTAGCCAGTTTCTTATTCAGGCCAAGAACTCATTATGTTCGTTCAGTATAATACTCAATCAGAAACTCCATTATGAAGAAGTTACCCTTGCTTGACTCAAATAACCTCAGTCGTACATCCTGTCCAAAGACCCCTTACATCTTCACAACTAAGTCATTTGCATAGCCAAGTCATTCTACTCAATGTTATTTCTTTAGCTGGTATATGAGATAGATTGGTATGTATTGGTGGTTATAAAGATGCGCAAGAGTACACAAAGGAAACAGGTGATATCTAATACTATTTAGTGCATAACTTAGTAGTTAATTTTGAGTTTCTTTTCATAAATAGCTATGATGACATGATAGGAAGCATAAATACACTAGTTAAATTTGCTTAAAATATCTCTTCAGAGCTTCTCAAGGAGTTGATTCAGATCTATAAATGATATAGGAGGCTCTTTTGATAGATATATCCCTTGGCGTAACTCATGAACCACTCCTTCAGCGGCATGATTAAGTGTTTTAACAATCCGCGTGGCTAGCTGTCCTTTGAAATAAATAGAATTAAGATAGACTCTCCTCCCTACCTCGATTCTTTCCTCCCCAGTTGGTAGGCCTATAGTTGGGCTTGGGCAGTGCTGGTTTTATCCTTTGCAGCATTCAATTCTGCCCGTAAGGATTCTATTTGAGTTTCTTTTGCCTTTATCTCTTGTTATCGCTGTACTAATAAAAAGTTCTTGCTGGCTAGGTCCTGAGTTAGTCTGGGGGAGTTGGAGGTATGGGAAACTGTTAGCCCTTCTAAGAGAGCAGTCTTGTGAGCTAAATTAGATATGGCTATATCTTTCAAGGCTCTTTCCCTTTAAAGTGCAGATTCACTGCCTTGTAACAATGATTCTAGTCTTTGCTTCTTAGAACATTGAGACTTCATCAGTTGTTGGCAGTCTTGCAATGTATTTTTTGTAACTGAGATAAGTAGAGCTTGTTCCTCTACTTTTCTTCTTAAGTCATTTGTGGTGGCAGGATTGAACTCCAATTCTTTCACATGGTCCTTCAAAATCTTGTTAGAATTCTCAAAGTCTACCACCAGTTGGCTTAAGTGAATGCTCAAAGAATGAAACTAGAAGAAGTAAAGGAAAGATCATGATTTATCTAGGTAATTTACCCGAGAAATTAATTGTGAACTTACTGCAAGGCCTTCCGAGCATGCTCGTCAGTTTATTCTAATGTTGGAGCTCCTTGTATCTATTTGTAAGTTTGCATCCATGATTCAGTTAAAATCCCTTTACTTGTAGTATCCCATATATAGGAAGAGCTTCTGGCCCTCATTCAGAGGGTAGTATGTGTTAGAGTGTATACTAAAAACCTAACTTTTTGTAAACATTTATATTGAAATAAAGAATCACATTGGTCAAATGTCTACATTTATATACTACGTGTAATTGTTCAATTAATTTATATTGTAGATAACATGGTGTGTAGTGTCACACACAGAAGATCATGTTATCAGTTCCTTATAAATTATAAACAGTAGCTCATGACTAAGATGGATAAGAACAAATCATTGGAATAGTCGTAGTGTAATTTGGTATTAGTTTATCTTGACTATAAAATTACACTAGTACACTCTGAGTGTATTGAGCAAGACCATTTAAGGTAAGTTCTTTTTATACTGACTGCATAAAAGAACAAGACCTTTGTTATTATGGAAGTGTGTGCTCTTAATCATGATATAATAACAAGCACATATACTCAATATTCATTTCTTTAATTTATCAAAGGGTGCGATTTAGTTCGATAAATCAATAGGCCCAATAAGTTGGAAAATGATATTATTTATATGATGTGTTGTTGATTATAGAATGAAACTGTCCTAGTAATTTAGGTTGATAATGTCCCCAAGATGAGCTCATAAGGACTGTCATGTAAATCTTGTAGGTGGACTTAGTCCGACATGATGATAAGGTTGAATGGTACTACTCTTGGAGCTAGATATTAATTAAAGTGAGTTGTCAGTAACTCATTTAATTAGTGGACATTCAATATTTTAAACACAGGGAGATTAACACACTCATGATAAGAAGGAGCCTATATAGTAATATGGGATTGGTGCGGTAGTTCAATAATAACTCTTTAGTAATATGAGTTATTATTGATAAACTCGAGTTGGGTGTTCGGGGCGAACACGGGAATCTCAAGTTCATCGGGAGACCAAAACCAATTCCTCCTCTCAGTCCCTATTGTAGCCTCTTAGTTATACAGTTTTATACCCACCTAAACCCACCTTCTTACCCATCCCAAGGTGGCCGACCAAGCCAAGCTTGGAGCCCAAGCAAGGGCTGGCCAAAACAAGGCTTGGATGGGTTGAAGTGTGGCCGGCCTAGCTTGAACCCAAGCTTAGGTGGTCGACCACAATAAAATTAAAAGGATTTTATTTTTTAAAATCTTTCCTTATGTGGAAGCCATGATTTAAAAGAGTGTTTTAAAATTAAATCTTTCCTTTTATAGTTTCTACAAAAGATTAAGAGAAATGTTTGATATCTTTCCTTATTTGTAGATTAAAAGGAAGATTTTAATTTTGGAGAAAACTTTCCTTATTGTAATCATCCACATATTTTAATCGAGAGATTTTAATTTATAAAAGTTTCCTTTTATAACCAACCATGAAGGGAATTTTTAAAGAGAAATTTTTATTTTAAAAATTTCCGGAAACAAATTAGGAAGTTTTAATTTTGTGTTTAAAACTTTCCTTGTTTGGAGGATTTGAGGTGGCCGGCTAATAGAAATAAGAAAAGGAAATTTTAATTAAATTTTCCTTTCATTGGCAAGGAAATTAAGGAAGTTTTAATTAAAACTTTCCTTATTTGCCAATACCAAGGAATATAAAAGAGAGAGTTGAGGTGCCTCACCTCACAACAATATATCTTCTATTATTCCTCTCTTCCTTGGTGGTGGCCGACACTCTTTTCCTCTTCCTCTCCTATTCTTCTTCCTTGGGTAGACCGGCGACATCTTCATCTCAAGGAGCTTGGTGGTGGCTAGATCTTGTTAGAGGAAGAAGGAGAGATAGGAGACTTTGTTTCTTAGCATCCCTTGGAGCTTGGTTGGTGGCCGAAAGTTCTTCATCTCTTGAAGATTGGTGGTGGTCGAAACTTGCTTGGAGAAGAAGGAAGCTTGGGTGGATTCTTGTCTCGGTAGATCGTCGTCCACACGACGTTCGTGATAAGAAGAGGAATACGACAGAAGATCGTGAGGTCTATAAGCTACAAAAGGTATAACTAGTTATTAGTTTCCGCATCATAACTAGTTCATCTTTTTGTTTAGATCTTGAAATACCAAACACAAGAGGCTAGTGATTCTAGGTTTTTGAATTTATGATTCGAGTTTGTGTTTCTTTTGTTTTTTTGATCTTGTGATTCGATTGTTCTTAATGGTTAAACCTAGGGTTACTATAAGGAGATTAAATATTGAATTTCGTTGAAAGACTTTGTCTAGGAAGTGGTGGATGCTCCAATAACCAAGAAGGCCTAGTGCCTCGCCATGTTTAACCTGGAAGCCGATCTCTGAAATAAATATTTAATCAAATTTGTAACATAGGTGGATTTGGATTAAGAATGTTAAGCATCGTTTGTGATCCAAGTCTAAACCTCTAAGAACAGATAAATTGAATTTGGAATCAATAATGTTAAGTTCTGTTTGCAATTCCTAATTTAATTTCTAAAAAACACAATAGGTTGTTAGGAAAGGTTCAAGACTTGTACAAAATTTTTGTACAAGGGAACCGGTACGATATTCTGAGTAGCAACCAACAGTATATATGCTTGCTTAAAGCGGCAATGAGGACCAAAAGGAGAAGATGATTCTGGTGGATGAGTGCTAGGATGTTCAGACACCATTGGGGGTAACCCAGGGGCTTGCACGGAATCAATAAGAGCTGGGGTAGTAATGACCAACGACCTTTCAATGGGCTTGGCGAGAGAGCACAGGCACTTGGTAGGTCGAGATTGAGTTTCTTGAGTAGAAGGTGCCATGGGTACACCGAGGGATGTTGGCGTAGATAAAGGAAGCGTGGGTAGACCCAGGGTCAAATATTGGGGGATAGAAGATCCTGGGTGATCTTGTCTGAGAAGCTTGACAAAATGGAAAGCTGAGAGAAAACCTACTACTGATGAAGAGTAATACCTGACTGAATACTGATCCGAGAAACCCAAGCGGATCTAGGAGAATGAAGTCCCAGAATGTACTCCTTGTGTGAAGCTCCAATGGCGAGAAAGAAATCTGACTGAAGAAAACCCAGATCCGGAGCTTCCAAGGCTTCCTGCGCACAAGAGACCAACCAACACTATTGTCAGTGACCTAAGACTGGGGTGGGAATCCCTGGCTAGGCCCTCCGATGCTCAAGTCAGTGATCTCTCTTGGTGTGGAAGAAGGAAGAATAACAGTAGTGGAAAACTAGGGTTGTGAATGTGAGCAGTGATGTGAACTTACCCCGCTAACAGAGAGGATTCCCCCTTTTATACCACTTCATATAACCTCCGTAGTCATAAAGTGGACCCCGGTTCATTATGAGATGATGTAAGCTGTGTACTTGTGGAAAATAGTTTTTAAAGAATCTTTTTTTTACCCCAGATGTACCTTCTTTGTCGTCTAGTACCTGCAGAAAAATCCAGAAGTCTTTCTCCCGCCACATTAGCAAACCTGTTATACAATCACACACTACAAATATCTTCATTAAACTACTTTATTTGAAATATTTACTTTTGTCCTATTTCATAAGTTATTTCAGAGTGCATCTATCATTCCTACTTACCATTCCTATCTTTGCTATATCATAGACAGCTTAATATAACATTGCTCCTTGTATCGGTCGAAATCAAACTCAGACTAGGTCCAGTCAATTATTATTACCCCTCATGATGTTTCTCGAGCGATACTGGTCTGCACCCCTCTAAGTTTATTATCCTAGCTGGTATTGGGCTGTATTTTATTAAGTATGTAATCTCGACCAATATTGACATATCCTTTTCAAGGTATTATCCAGCCAAGACTGGCCTACCTCTCTCAAGGTATGTCTCGGTCCGTATTGGCCTGCCTCCCTGGAAGTATATCCTGATCGATATTGGCCTACCTCCTTTGAGGTATGTCTCGGTCGATATTGGCCTACCTCCCTGGAGGTATATCCCGATCGATATTGACCTACCTCCTTTGAGGTATATCTCGGTCGATATTGGCCTACCTCTCTAGAGGTATATCCCGATTGATATTGACCTACCTCCTTTGAGGTATATCTCGGCCGATATTGACCTACCTCTCTGGAGATATATCCCGATCTATATTGGCCTACCTCCTTTAAGGTATATCTCGGCCGATATTGGCCTACCTCCTTGGAGGTATATCCCGCTCGATATTGGCCTACCTCCTTTGAGGTATATCTTGGTCGATAGTGGCCTGCCTACTTGGAAGTATATCTTGGCCGATACTGGCATTCCTACCTGGAGGTATATCTTGGTCGATATTGGCTTCTTCGCATTAAGGTATATATCAGTCGATATTGACCTGTCTCCTCTATGGTATATCTTGGTCGATATTAGTTTTTCCTTCTCAGGGTATATCCTCGCCAATATTAGCTTGCCTTCTCCAAGGTATATCTCGATCGATATTGATCTTCCTTCATCAAGGTATTATCTGGTCGGGATTGGCCTTCCTCTCTCAAGGTATATCCCGACCCATATTGATCTATCTTCTCAACTTGACTATCTCCTTTCCCTTCCTCACCAGGGATCTATGAAACCTAACCCATATCACTAGCCTTCCCTTCAAGTCTAGTCGAAGGAGGTGTAGTCGACTGACTAGACACAGGTATGATTTTGTTCCTTCTTTACCCGTGACTCTGTCACGGGTACTGAAGTGACCTTATGAATTTTTTGTACAACAATCTTGTGAACCCGAGTACAGTGATCCCGTGAACCTTAATACAGTGATTCTTTAGGTCCTTTGAGCCTTTAAATAGGGCTACGACCACCTCTTCGTTCATCACCTACCTCAATTCTTCTCCTTCCTTGCTCACTTCTTCTTACCGAGAGTATGGCTTCAGATCCCCCTTTCTGGGAGCAATTCTTGTTGGATAAGGCGAAATCTATATATGAGTTTGCCAAAGCTTTGGCTTTAGTTAACCTTTTGGTCCGAGAAACTATCCCAAGGAATGAAGTTGTTCGAGATCTAGAATCTCCAGCTAATGGCATGACTATTCTACAAACCTGACGAGTTTCAGAGGAGTTCCCACTACTCATGGAGGACCAACCCAATAGCCAATGGATGTCGCGACGAGGGCATAACCCAGGTTACTCGCAGGCTAGGTTGGTCACTCTGGAAGCAGAGCTCTAGGGCTCAAGCAGGGGAGGAACTCTTCAGTCACCTTTCCACCAGGGCCTGAATAGATTTGTCCCCTCCCCCTTGTCCCTGAGACCACCCTACTTCATAGTTTCCTTCGTCCCGGGAAAAATATTGCCACTTCTGTCGCCCGAGCAAGCTTCCTTCGTGCCAAGTAAAATATTTCCACTTCTACTTCCTGGCAAGTTTGACTCCGGTGGGATTAAAATTTTTTAAGCATCCTGAGAGCTTATATTTGTAACTTTTGTTGGCCTTTCTAGGTTTAATGTTTTGAGAGGAAAATGTAATGTTATGTATTTGATCAGGTTCTAAATGTAAATTCGGACAATCTTTTGTATTAAATTGGGTGACTTTCTTGAATCCCTCTAGTTCACAAAAATAGACGTAATGCCTTGAACAATATTGACTTATATATTATAAACGTTGTCATTCCGATCGATATTATCTTGTTTATTGCAAATAAGGGTATCCTGGTCGATACTACGTTATCTGTTATAGATAAAGTTATCCCGGCCGATATTAGCTTGTTTATTATAAACAAGATTACCCCGACCGGTACTACGCTATCTGTTATAGATAAAGTTATCCCGGCGGATATTAGCTTGTTTATTATAAACAAGGTTACCCCGACCGATACTACGCTATCTGTTATAGATAAAGTTATTTCTGACCGATGTTATATTATCTATTATAGCTGAAGTTATGCCAACCGATATTGTAAATAAAATTACTTCGCTCGGTATTAGTTTATGCTTTATAATAACATTAATTCAGACCATGCTTTATGCCTAGATAACTTTCATTATTTTTTATCCTTAGCCTGGGTTTTGTCAAACTCAATCCCTCTTCCTTTATTACACCTAGTAAACTACGTCTTCTCTTCAGAATTTCCTTGATTGTGATTGGCTTTTCAACGGTAAGAGAATGTTGGAGGCATATGACGAGGTATTACCAACCCCAGCATGATTCGATTTGTCACGCCCAACATAAATACTCCTTTATGATTATGTAACACACATATTCTCTCTCTGTTGCATCACACAGGCATTTGCCCTTTTTCTATAATCCTCAACGTCTATTGAAAGAAAAGTGTTTTGATCTAACGACGGTTGTGTATTTTCTAAACCCTAAACCCTTCATCTTCTTTTCAACTTTGTCCCTTTCTTTCTTGCCCAAGCGTTCTTCTTTTGCTGCAGTCTTTGACCAAACCTCACGCTCATTGCTTTTCGGCGATCTCCTTTCTTGCTTCCAGTAAGTAACTTGCTGTTCCGCTAACCTTTACTTCTGTTTATGGCTGAAGAAACGATTACTCCTTGGTATGCCCAAATTTCCTCTTCCTTTGATAAAAATGCTAGGCTTGCTATCCACCATCAATATGAAATCCCTAGGGAATATAGTATCTTAATTCCAAACTAGATGATCATCCTCACCGTCCCCCCGCTAATTGCGTGACTTTTTTCAGGGATCAACTGATAGGGGGTTTGAGGTTTCCCATTCCTCCTTTTCTAATTGATGTGAGTCAATATTTTGATATTCCCTTGCTACAATTCACCCTTAATGCCTTTCGTTATCTATGTGGTACCTACATGTTATTTCGTCTATTAGATATTCCTCCTACTCCCCAGAATTTTTTCATGTTCTCTTACCCAAAATGTTCAGAGCCCGGTGTTTTCCTTTTCCAATCCTGGACTAAGATGGTCCTCTTTGAGGATATGTCTTCATCTCTCAAGGCTTGGAAATCTCGTTTCTTCTTTATAAAGTTTCCAGGACCTATTCCCTGGTCCCATGACTAGAGATCCTCCTTGCCTCCCTTGCTCGACGTCAGGGAGTTTCACCTTCATCCTACTTTTCCTGTTTATTGTGAAAAATTGCTATGTCGTCGGCTTTCTATCCCTAAGTGGTTACGGGTTGATCTTCTGTATTTATTTGGTCTAAGCCCTGTCAAGCCCGATACACAAGGCTCTTTAGGTAAAATTCTGCTTCTTTCTTATTGATTTTTACTAACTAAAACACTTTCTTTCCTCTATGTAGTGGACAGTTTCTATTCTGCGTTAATCGATGAAGAACTGTGTCTGGAAGAGGACGCACTTCGCACAAAAGAGCAAGAGCTTCTTGCTGCCATTACTCCACCACCTCCAGTTGAAGATCCGATTCCCCCGGTTGAAGTATCTAGCTCTCAAGTGGTTCTTGAGTCTCCTGAGGGTCCTTCTGTAGAAATTCCTGTTATTCCCTTGCCAACTGTTTCTTCATCGGTGGCTGCTGCCCTTTCAACAACCCTTTCCCTTCCTATTATCGAGCTTACGTCCCCTATAAGCTCAGAAAAATCCTTAGCCGAAGTTGCTCCCAACAAACGCCTGGGACGCAAACTTACTAGGGCTCCTCCCTCCAAAAGGAGACTTATCCTTCCTGCCGATGAACTTGTTTCCGAAGGTTTTGTTCCTGCTGACCTTCCTTCTGATGAACCTACTTTGGCTGAACTTTACCCTTCTCTCACCTTTCCTGCCTCACCTTCTTCCAGTACCAGCGCCCCTGGTGGTGTTTCCTTCACCTTTCCATTGTCTATTCCAGAATCTGGATTTCTACCCTCCTCACCTTGTTCTTATTTAGTTTTTGCTCCTCCTTCTATTCCTACTTCCTCTTTCTCCGCGGGTTCTTCTGTCATTCCTGTCCTCCCTATACTGTTGGGAGGTTCCTTTGCTAGTGCTTGGGAGAAAATTCGTCCTCTTTTTGAATAACTTACTACTCGTGAAACAATCGATCGCTTCTCCTATAAGGAAACTCAGGTATGTTTATTAGTATCTACTTATTACTCATCAGTGACTATGTCATAACCCTTTATTACATTTCTAGCGATGGATAGAAAACATGGGCTTGTCTCGGCTAATGCACAATTTATATAACGAAAACAAGAAGCTGAAATCTGAGAACGAAAAGCTAAAATAGCAGGTTACTGAGTTATCTTCTACCACACTTTCCACTGCCTTCAAGAAACAACTTGAAGTCCAAATTGAGAGTCTCCAGTCATAATTTAAATCAACTACGGACTTCAATAAGGAATTAACTTCCAAGCTAGAGAAGCAGACAATTGAGACCAACAAGCTAAAATCTGATTATGAGTCTGCACTAGTTGATAAACTCAAGGCTTTGCAGCTGAAGGATGATGAAATAACCTCCTTAAGTACTTCCTTAAATTCAGCTAAAAACGAGGCCTCTACAAAAGAAGCTGAGCTGAAGTCTTCCCAGATGGCTTTGGTTGTTTATAAGGCTGGTGAAGATAATCGCTTCAAGGATAAGGCCACCATCATGATTAACTCTACTGAGTTCAACCGACCGATTGTAAAGTCTATCTTGGCAGCCTTCACTGCTGGAGCTGAAGGAGCGGTGAAACAATTGCAAGAAGAAGGCTTCTTATCTCGCGACCCCCCTCCCAACTTCCTGAATCATTGTAAACTTCTTGATAACAGGTCTGCCGATCTGTTTCCCCAGTTAACGATAGAGTGATTTTCTTACTTGAATTTAAATCATTGTAAGGTTGACTAGGATTTGTGGCGACAGTCTGGTTGGTTTATGTGAAGTTGAACTTCTAATTTTATTATTAAATTTGTTCCTTTTCGTGGTGGTTGTTTATTTTGTCTAAGTATGTTGAGTGTCGCCTGGCTTGCCACCATAAATCTTCACTCAATATACTATAATATCTTCCATTTTGACCGATCTATGGTGACCGGTCGATGCATACTAGTGTTGACAAATATCGTCCGGTATTTTGTAGTTAATTAAGTCTCGTTCGATTTAGTGCAGCCTATCGTAATATTCTTAACATCGGTCTGTTTATTATACCCGATCGATTTATACTTGTATTTATGAATATCATCTAATGCATTATACTTAACCAAATTTCATATGGTTCATCATGGCGGGTGTCATCTAACTTACCCTTATAAATCTCAGATCCATATATTAGAATAGTATTCATCTCGGTCGATCTATCGTAACTGACCAATTCATACTCATGTTTACAAGTCTCATCCGGTAGTTTCCAACCGAGTCTCGTTTGATGTGCTAATTTCGATATCAATTGGTTTACTATACCTGGTCGATGTATCCTTGTGCGGGAACATATCGACTAATGCCTTATACTTAACTAAATCTTGTCCAATCCATTATGTCTGCCCGGGTTTATTGTTTTACTCAAACAGATAATATGAAATTATAGCACCCGACCGATTTTCCCCATATTTGTTTGATTCTCTTAAGAATCAAGCCTATGCTGAGAGAAACTTAGTTGCGTTTTCTGAGGAAGATTACCAAACTTAACATCTTTTTCTTGGGATTCATCCTTCTTTTTGAATTCGATTTTATCCTTTGATGACATTACCTCTTTATAACGGTTATGATTCCGGGTACTCTTCCTTATTGGATTCATACTCTTTCTCTATACCCACTTTTATACTTAAATTCTACATGAACTACCTTTGATATTATTATTTTATATACCCTTGTGCTTTTGGGTTTCTCCTTTTTCTGGTTCTTCTTCCTCTCCTGTTTAAGGGTTTTTGGGTATAAGGCCTTGAGGAAAAAAGAAAGAGGTTCAAAATGCTATCTTCTTCTTTTTGAATATCCCTACCTCCTCCCTTGTCTGCTTTCCTTCTATTGTTCCGCCATGGCCATTTCTTCCCCTGCATAGTTCCTTTCGTGCGCTTCCGATCTCATAGAAACAGAGGAGGTGGATTTACAAATGAGCTATGATTTTCCTTCCTATATAGTTCATCCTACCCCACAGGATAGCCCACATCTTCCTCCTCTGGGGTGCATATCTATCTTTCGGGACCAAGTTCTACAAGGTTTTTGATTCCCTCTTTATCCTTTTTTTTGATGTTAGTATCTACTTTAATATTCTCCTTAATCAATGTATCCCTCAGTCTTTTTCTATCCTTATGGGTTTCGTTGGAGTGTCTAAACTGCTAGATTTTCCTCTATCCCCTTGTCTTTTTCATCACTTCTTTGTTCTGCGCCAAGTAGATATTGGTGTCTTCAAATTTCAATCTCGCCCTAAGGCTATTTTGTTCAACCGAATTCCTCCTCAAGGGAATGGCGTCACAAATTTTTCTTTTTGCGTCTCCCTTCTCCTCCCCCTTTTTCTATCCAATGGATATATGATCTACCTCCAGTTCCTAGTACCAACAATCTCCTCAATGATCCCTCTGTTTCTTTCATTTTATCCAAACTAAAGGGGGCAAAACTCAGCTTACCACATTTGATTGTGGAGGGTTTGATGCTCCCTTTTGGAATAAGTAACATTGATACACCCCTGGATGGCTCTTTTGGTATGTATAAACATTTTGAACTACATTTATCAATTGGTATATCTCCTCTATAATGATGCTCAATTCTTGTGTTTCAGCTGATGCTCTTCTTCCGGCTTTCATGTATAACACTACTATGACTAAGTCTTTTCTGAATAATCTCAGAGAAGAATGGCTGTAGGCTTGCCGAGCTAATCTTAATTCCTCTACCCTGGGTCTGCTGTCTAAAGAAGAGCAAAAAGTAGAAGCTGTTGCAACTATGGAAGAGGAAGAAGAACAACCCTTCATTGCCCTAGTCAAAAAGCCAAAGTTTACTGAGGATGTTCCTTTTAGCGACCTCTTTGGTACTTTTGTGCAAGCTCCTCTCGTTCCGGTGCCTATTTCTTTTGAGAGAGGTAAGACACCAATGTCCCCTACCCATATTATCTCCAATCCTACTCTTAGGATGATGAGACCGGCTCTACTCATCCCCTCCTCTTCTGCTATTGTTTCAGCTTTTTCTACTTCTGAGGTGGCTGTTATCCCCTCTGTATCCTCTCAGCCTCTTGCACTGGCCTTGCCTCCTTTGGCTTCTGGGCCGCGAGCTAAACGAACACCTTGCCAGAGATCTTCTCCAAGTGCAGGGCCCTCAGCGATTCGTGCTTCGATAACTGAATCAGCACCCCTTGCATTACCACCTTCCATCCCCTCTGGCTCTTCCTCTGATGCTCTTGTTTCTACTACTTCTTTCCCTTCCATTGCATCTTTTTCCTCCTTACCTCCTTCTTCTTTAGTTCCCCCACCTTTATTCAGACAAGCTGTGGGTTTACCTTCCCAAATGGGACAGACTTCTGATCCCCCTATTTATGGTTCTCTTCAGCTACAAGGCCTATTGGCTGAATCTTGGCTACATAGCCAAGAGCAATTAAGAAGCATCAATCTTTCAGATCGGGTTGACAATCACAGTCACCAAGTTATTGCTGTACGTATTCTTAGTTATAGGTCACTACCTTCCTATCATTTTTTCTAACCACATTATTATTCTGTTTAGTTTCTTGCTTCAAGTATTCACATAGACCAGCTACTTATGGCTCGGGACCGGGAGAATAGTAAGCTAAAAACTCAGATAGACACATTAAAAGCTGCTTCTCCTCTTTCTCACACTGATATAACTCAATTGCACAAGAAAGTAGCCTCACAGGATCGACAGCTAGAGGCTATGAAGAAAGAATTACAGGAGTTACAGCAGTCACTGAAAGACAAAGAGCTTGAAAGAAGAACCTTGGAGTTACAAGTGGATCGATTACATTCTGGTCTTCGACTGGAAATTGCTTTGAAGGAAAAAGCTCTCTCAGATGTTTCTCATAAAAGTCTTATTTTAGAGAAAGTAGCTAGAGAGGCTTCATAATGTCTTTCTTTCCGAGCAAGCTCAAGATTCAGCCTCACATGACTTTGCTATTTTACAGGAACAAGAACAAAGAAAGGCTCAAGATGTCGAGCTATCCTTGCTCCAAAAAGAGATAGAACAACCCAAATTAGAGAGAGACACTCTCAAAGATCAAAACACTAAACTACAAGCTGATTTTCAAAGTTACAAGGAGCATGAGGAAGACCGATGGGAAAAAAGGTGTTTAACTTTTCTAAGATCTCTGGAGTTTGTTCAAGAATATGTTCGTCGAATTATAGGGGCTCTAAATCATTCTGTGACAGGGATCCTTCAACAACTGAGAGATGGTGATTATCTACCTAGGGAACCTCCTTCTCTATTCATAAACCGTTGCAGACTCAACAAAGAGTTACCCGAAGATTTAACGAGTCATTTTGAGTAAGCATGACTATGTATTTAAAAAGATTGATAATGAAAAGACTTGCAATAAAAAGACTTGTAATGAAAGGACTTGTAACTGAAAGAGTTGTAATTAAGTGGTTGCAATATCAGGAGAAAGTTTGATACTTACCTGTTTTCTCTCCAGTTTGTATTAGCTTGAGATTGCTTTCTTTGAAATGCTTCTGAGAACTAAGCATAAGTGCTACTTTGTTCAAGAATTCCTTCCTTATTCCTCGGAATTATATCTTGTTTTAATAAACTCCTTTGCTGATAATATCTTCCTTGACCATATAATTTTGAGCAGTAAGATTTCCCATAATCTCCCTGAATTTCACTCAGGTAGGCATGTGCAGAGTATCATTCATACTTCATAAGAACAGGTAATTCTGAGCGATTTTATATGAGGAACTTTATGGAATTTCTGAGCTCTTAGCTAAGTATAATACTCCGGGTGATTTTAAATAAAGAGCTCCATGTAATCGGGCCTCCAGATAGGGAATGTAATTTAACAGATTATATGTATATATATATATATATATATAATCCCCCTCAAACCTTGGCTTGTGATTTAGCGTGTAATACCAAATGCTTTTTGTGAAGAAATATGTATAACTTTGAATTTACATTGACAATATAATCCCGGTCGATTATGCTTTTATGACAGTTTAAAGTCTCCGGTTCCTCCCATGAGGACCCGTCCGAGTTACTTCATGAGATTTCCCGATCGACTATCTTTGTGATAGTTTAATGTCTCTGGTTCCTCCCATGAAGACCCGTCCGAGTTACTTCATGAGGTTTCCCGATCGACTATACTTTGTGATAGTTTAAAGTCTCCAACTCCTCCCATGAAGACCCGTCCGAGTTACTTCATGAGATTTCCCGATCGACTATGCTTTGTGATAGTTTAAAGTCTCCGGTTCCTCCCATGAAGACACGTCCGAGTTACTTCATGAGATTTCTCGATCGGCTATACTTTGTGATAGTTTAAACTCTCCGGTTCCTCCCATGAAGACCCGCTCGAGTTACTTCATGAGATTTCCCGATCGACTATGCTTTGTGATAGTTTAAAGTCTCCGGTTCCTCCCATGAAGACCCGTCCGAGTTACTTCATGAGATTTTTTGATCGACTATGTTTTTATGCAAAACTAAAATGTTTGCACTAACCTTGTAATGGTTTAATGTTTTCTGAGCTTTTCTTAAGGAAATTGGATAGGTCCTTCCTTAAGGTTCCTAATTGTTGATCGCTTGAATAGATTACAAAAGTTCGGCCAATAATTGTCAAACTGTTTGAACCACATTCATTTCTCGGGCGACGTTTGTCTTGCATTGTATCTATTGAGAGAAATAGAGTACATAAACTATAAGCATATTTGTCCTTAGTTCACCGGGAACTTGCTTCAAATAATTTTGATTTGTTCTTTCAGATGTATTCTTGAATGATATGATCTTGTTAGGTTCGGTAAGGCTGTAAATGATTTGCACTCCAGGGACGCTCGAGAATTCTTCCTTCAGTATCCTGGAGATAATATGAACCCGATGCGAGTTTTTCTATCACTTTGTAAGGTCTTCCCCATTGTGGTGCTAACTTGCTGACATCCCCAACGGGTTTAACACACTTCCATACTAGATCTCCTACTTGGAAAAATCTTGGGATAACTCTTCTGTTATAATTTTGCCTCATTCGTTGTCGATATGAGGTGAGATGAGCTGCAGCCTTATCTCTAATTTCCTCTATCAGATCTAGCTCCATGAGTCGTTGACCAACATTGTCTTCATCATATAACTGTTTTCTATCAGATTCTACTCCCACTTCGATGGGAATTACTGCTTCTCCTCCATAAACTAATTGTAAAGGAGTAATTCCTGTAGCTTCTCGAGGTGTAGTACGATATGCCCAAAGAACACTGGGTAATTCATCTACCCAGCTACCTCCAACATGATCCAGTTTAATTTTTAAACCCCTTATAATTTCTCTATTGGTTACTTCTGCTTGACCATTACTTTGTGGATACGCCACGGAGGTGAATGCCTGAATAATACCATAACTTTTGCACCAGTCTAGAATTCTATCTCCCTGAAATTGCCTTCCATTATCAGAAACTAATTTATAAGGAATACTGAATCTGCATATGATATTTTTCCATAGGAATTTAATAACTGCATCTTCAGTAATCCGAGCAAGTGGTTCCGCTTCTACCCATTTAGAGAAATAGTCTACTGCTACTAATAGAAACCTTCATTGTGCAACTGCCATAGGAAATGAGCCCACTATATCCATGCCCCACTAATCAAAGGGACAGGAGACTATAGAGGTCCTTAATAATTACGTAGGATGATGCGGAATATTCTGATGTTTTTGACAAGAAATACAAGTTCTTACCAATTTGTTAGAATCCTCGTGTAGAGTAGGCCAGAAATATCCTGCTAATAAAATTCTGCAGGCTAAGGATCTCCCTCCTATATGACTGCCACACGAGCCTTGATGAACCTCCTGTAGAATAAATTGTATATCTTCCGTGCCGACACACTTGAGCAAAGGTCTGGAGAAAGCTCTCTTATATAACTGCTCCCCTATCATAGTATACTGAGCAGCTCTCTTATTAAATATCCTTGCCTGTTCTGCATCACTAGGAAGAATACCCTGCTGTAAGTACAATATGATTTGTGCCCTCCAGTCGCCCTATATTTCTATGTTAGCTTGTTTTTCAATACAAGATATTAACAGAGTCTGTTCTACTGGCCGATCCAAATTTCATGGTGTTATAGCAGAGGCCAACTTAGCTAATTCATCAGCTACCTGATTTTCAGACCGAGGAACTTTTTGTATATTCACTTCTTGAAACTGAGACTTCAACTTATCAAATGCCTCGGCATATAATTTGATCCTATCATTATTAATTTCAAAATTACCTGATAATTGTTGGGCTGCTAATTGAGAATCAGAATAGATGAGGACCCGAGCTGCCCCTATATGTCGAGCGACCTGCAATTCGGCTATCAATGCTTCATATTCTGCTTCATTGTTAGTGGCTCTATAATTCAACCTGATAGAAAGTTGGAGTCTATCTTCCCTTAGAGATATAAGAAGGACACCAATTCAGCTACCTTGTCTGGTTGAGGAGCCATCCACATAAACTTTCCAAGTATTTTCTTCCTCAGGACCTTGAACTTCTATAATGAAATCTGCTAGAGCTTGTGCCTTGATGGCCGAGCGGGGTTGATACTGTATGTCATATTCACTAAGTTCAGTCGTCCATTTGATCAACCGACCTGATGCCTCCGGGTTGAGTAGCACCTGTCCGAGCGTACTGTTGGTCAATACAATAATTTCATGTGCTAAGAAATATGGGCGCAACCTCCGGGCAGTCAACACTAATGCATAGGCCAACTTCTCTAGTGTAGTATATCTACACTCAGCTCCTTTTAATAAATGGCTGGAAAAATATACAGGTTGTTGTTCTTTCCCTTCTTGCCTAACTAATACAGAGCCCACAACGTTCTCATTAGCTGACAAATACACCCAGAGGGTCTCTCCTACTATAGGCTTAGCTAATACAGGAAGGGTAGACAAGTAATATTTTAATTCCTGGAAGGCTTTATCACATTCCTCGTTCCATTGAAATTTGTTCGCCTTCCAGAGTATTTTAAAGAAATGGAATCTACGATCGACCGACTTGGAAATGAACCTAGACAAGGTTGTAATCCGGCCGGTAAGTCTTTGAGCTTCCCTCATGTTGCGCGGCGGCTCCATGTTCTGAAATGCCTTGACTTTGCTCGGGTTGGCATCTATTCCTCGCTCGGACACCATATACCCCAGGAACTTTTCCCCTTTTGCTCCGAATAGACATTTGCTCGGGTTTAGCTTGAGCCCATATTGCCTCAATGTCTTGCAGGTCTCCTCTACATCCCTGCACAGATCAATAGCTTGAAGAGACTTAATTAAGATATCATCGACATATACTTCCATATTTCTTCCAATCTGTCTCTGGAAGACTTTATTCATGAGCCTTTGATAAGTCGCTCCTGTATTTTTTAGTCCGAAGGGCATAACATTATAACAATAAGTACCTTCAGATGTTATAAAACTGACCTTTTCTTGATCCTCTTTAGCTAGGGGGACCTGATGATAACCCTGATAAGCATCCAGCATAGAGATGTATTCACACCCAACGGTAGAATCTACCAATTGATTGATCCGGGGTAGTGGATAATAATCTTTTGGGCAAGCTTTATTGAGATCCTGAAAATCAATACATACCCGCCATTTGTTTCCTGGCTTAGAGACTAAGATCACATTAGCTAGCCAGCTAGGAAACTGTACCTCCCTGATGTAGCCAGCTTCCATGAGTTTAGTTACTTCTTCCTTGATGATTTGGTTCTGCTCTGCACTAAAATTTCTTTTCCTTTGCATTACTGGCCGGGCATCTGGAAAGACATGCAGAGAATGCTCCATTATTGCAAGGGAAACACCCGTGACCTCTTTGGGTGTCCAGGCAAAGACATCATTATTCTTCTTCAAGCACTGCACCAGTTCGACTTTCAGCGTAGGATCAAGATCAGCCGCGATATAAGTAGTAGCTTCAGGTCGACTGGTTTGAATCTGGACCTCTTCCTTTTCTTCATAAACCAGAACAGGCGGCTTTTCCTGAATGACATTGACTTCCATTTTTTGAATTTTTCGAGTAGCATTAGCTTCAGTCCGAACGATCTCTACATAACATTTACAGGCTGTCTTCTGATCACCTTGCACTTCCCCGACCTGGTCATCAACAGGAAATTTAATTTTTTGACAGAAAGTAGAAGCGACCGCCCTAAACTCGTTTAGGGTCGGTCGACCTAGTATCACATTATAAGAGGACAGGGCATCCACCACTATAAAATAAGATCTTCTTGTTCTCATTAGGGGCTCCTCCCCAGAGATATGACCAACTTTATTTGACCGAGCGATTGTACTTCATTACCTGTGAATCCATATAGAGGAGTTTCCATCTGTTGAAGTTCGCTCGGGTCGATCTGTAATTGATCAAAAGCCTTCTTAAAGATAATATTGATAGAACTACCAGTGTCTATAAAGGTACGACAAATAGTATAATTGTCTATCACAGCCTTGATTATTAATGCATCATCATGGGGTATTTCTACCCCCTCAAGATCTCTAGGTCCAAAACTTATCTCGGGACCAGCTGCTCGTTCCATGCTGCACCCCACAACATGAATCTCAAGTCTCCATGCATGTGCTTTTCTGGCCCTATTAGAATCTCCATCAGTGGGCCTGCCCGCGATCATACTGATATTGCCTCGGGCGACATTACTCCTGTTTTCTTCTTGTCAGGCTGTCATGGCTTCAGACGGAGTCTTCTCTGACACCTGACTTGTACCGGTCGAGGTAGGTAATACATCCTACCGAGGCTCAACCGGGCGATATTCCAATTTGAGTGGACTTTGCTGCCTAGGGTACTGCTGCCGATAATAGTTTTGCCTTTGGTAACGATCCCTGTTTGTTCTTTTATTTCTCAAAACAAAACAGTCTTCAGTATGAAGACTGCTGATTTTGTGATAAGTGCACAATTTTCTAGGTGCCTCTGGCTGTATCTCCACATGTTACACTGCTTGTGGACAATATTTTGGATGATGATGAGGTGGATGAATTGCCCGCGGCCCCCTTGGTGGAGAAACAGGAGCAGGAGCTTTCTCCTTAACCAGAGTAGGAGAAGAAGTAGTTCCCTCCTTTCTGCGGGCAGCTTGAGCTTCTTCAACATTAATAAATTCAGTGGCACGTTTAATTAAGGAATCAAAATTGGCAGGAAGGTTTCTCACCAGATCTTTAAAGAAATCATTATCATTTAAACCTTGAGAGAAAGCGCTTACTAAGATTTCAGTAGTAGCATTGGGTACATCCATAGCTACCTGGTTAAATCTTTTGATGTAGGCTCTGATGGACTCTTTAGATGCTTGTTTAATTGAAAATAAACTCCAAGGAGTCTTATGATACCTCTTGTTACTAGAAAAATGGTGTAGAAAAACCTTCTTGAAATCCTTAAATTTTTGGATAGATTTTTCTGGCAATCTCTTGAACCAACATTATGCAGCTCCTCCGAGTGTAGTAAGGAACATCCGACATTTCACCCCATCAGCGAATTGTTGTAATAATGCTACATTCTCAAATTTCAATAGATGATCCACTGGATCTGTAGTCCCAGTGTACTCGCCGATCTGCAAATTTTGATATCGCTTAGGAAGCGGATCATCCAACACGCTTTGAGAGAATGGAGAGATGACTTTTTCCGGCGAGCTATCACTAGTTATCATTTTAACTTTACGCTTTTGTCTATCTGGTGCTTCGCCAGAAGATTCCTGAAATACAGGCCTTCGTCTTCCCTGCTCCATAGGAGTACGAAGAAAGGCTCGCGGATGCCTTGTTAGAGAAACCGTGGCTGGAGGAAAATATACATGTTCTTCCTCTTCCGGCTCTTTTCCCTTTCGGTGCTCAGTAGTTGAAATTGCTGGATTATGAGCTACCTACAGAGTGGCTCCAGTGTGAGCTTGTTGTTGTTACTGAGCCTTCTGCACATGAGTGTTGATGAGGAAATCTAGATCCTCACGGCTAATGGTGAGTAGATTTTATTTTCCAGCCTCTTCCATCTTGTAGTCTCAGATTCAGGTGAAGTTCCCACAGACGGCGCCAAATTTGATCCTGTCTGAGAAGTTTGACAAAATAGAAAGCTGGGAGAAAACCTATTGCTGATGAAGAGTAATATCTGACTGAATACTGATCCGAGAAACCCAAAGCGGATCTAAGAGAATGAAGTCCCAGAATGTACTCCTTGTGCGAAGCTCCAATGGCGAGAAAGAAATCTGACTGAAGAAAACCGAGATCCGGAGCTTCCAAGGCTTCCTACACACAAGAGACCAACCAACACTATTGTCAGTGACCTAAGACCAAGGTGGGAATCCTTGGCTAGGCCCTCCGACACTCAAGTCAGTGATCTCTCTTGGTGTGGAAGAAGGAAGAAGAACAGTAGTGGAAAACTAGGGTTGTGAATGTGAGCAGTGATGTGAACTTACCCCGCCAACGGAGAGAATTTTCCCTTTTATACCACTTCATATAACCTCCGTAGTCATGAAGTGGATCCCGGTTCGTTATGAGATGACGTAAGCTGTGTACTTGTGGAAAATGATTTTTAAAGAATCTTTTTTGTACCCCAGATGTACCTTCTTTGTCGTCTAGTACCTGTAGAAAAATCCAGAAGCCTTTCTCCCGCCACATTAGCAAACCTGTTATACAATCACACACTACAAATATCTTTATTAAACTACTTTATTTGAAATATTTACTTCTGTCCTGTTTCATAAGTTATTTCAGAGTGCATCTATCATTCCTGCTTGCCCTTCCTGTCTTTGCTATATCATAGACAGCTTAATATAACATTGCTCCTTGTATCGGTTGAAATCGAACTCAGACTAGGTCCGGTCAATTATTATTACCCCTCATGATGTTTCTCGGGCGATACTGGTCTGCACCCCTCTAAGTTTATTATCCTAGCTGGTATTGGGCTGTATTTTATTAAGTATGTAATCTCGACCAATAGTGGCATATCCTTTTCAAGGTATTATCCAGCCAAGACTGGCCTACCTCTCTCAAGGTATGTCTCGGTCGGTATTGGCCTGCCTCCCTGGAAGTATATCCTGATCGATATTGGCTTACCTCCTTTGAGGTATGTCTCGACCGAATTGACCTATCTCCCTGGAGGTATATCCCGATCGATATTGACCTACCTCCTTTGAGGTATATCTCGATCGATATTGGCCTACCTCTTTGGAGATATATCCCGATCGATATTGGTCTACCTCCTTTGAGGTATATCTCGGCCGATATTAGCCTACCTCCCTAAAGGTATATCCCGCTCGATATTGGCCTACCTCCTTTGAGGTATATCTTGGTCGATAGTGGCCTGTCTACTTGGAAGTATATCTTGGCCGATACTGGCCTTCCTCCCTGGAGGTATATCTCGGTCGATATTGATTTCTTCGCATTAAGGTATATATCGGTCGATATTGACCTGCCTCTAAGGTATATCTTGGTCGATATTAGCCTTTTCTTCTCAGGGTATATCCTGGCCAATATTGGCTTGCCTTCTCCAAGGTATATCTCGATCGATATTGATCTTCCTTCATCAAGGTATTATCTGGCCGGGATTGGCCTTCCTCTCTCAAGGTATATCCCGACCCATATTGATCTATCTTCTCAACTCGGCTATGTCCTTTCCCTTCCTCACCAGGGATCCATGAAACCTAACCCATATCACTGGGGTTCCCATGATTGGACATCTTTGTACCCGATCTAGCTAATTCGGGAGCCTACGTTAGCTTGCAAGAGGTAGAAATCAATCTAGCTGGTTGCATCATATAGCGATCTTGAAGTTGTATCGACGACGTACTGGAAGTGCAGGTTCTTTCCCCTTGGCAAAAGGATTCTCAGATACATCAAGGGAGACTTGCCTAGTGGAGGGAGCCCTGATAATTGTAAAGTGGAAGACTGTGATCATCGGTGATTGATAATAAGAGGGACATCTGACTTAGAGGAGCTGGAGGTGGGCCGTGGAGTAAGGGGAAGTAACCCGACAGAGGAGGAAGCTTGTTCACATTGGCATTCCCTTAGCAGATTCTAGCCTATTTGATTTAAGGTTTCTGTTGTTATTTTAGATTTTTTAAAAAGAAAGGCCACGTTGATAGCCTCTGCTGCAAGAACACTAAATTTTTTTTTATAGTAAATGAATTAGGAGAAAGAGAAAAATTTCTTCTTACTGAATGAGGCACTTAGCTCGAGGTTAACTGGAGTAAGGCCAAAGATATATACTAGGCCCTCTATAGTTAACTCGGGAAAGCTGAACTTTAGATCTTTCATATATTCTATCACTAGACCCAAAGTGGGGTATGTATGAAGGTTCCTTAAATTAGGGATAGGAGGAAGATTTTATTGCAAAGTTGTAGGATATGGGGAAGGAGTTGGAAGATGAATGAAGAAATACCTATCTGTCCATTCCTTCTGAGTTGATACTTGATTGAATAAAATTACCTTAGGGTGAAATTGAAATTTAAACAGACCATTTGCTATTGGACGAGGAAGAAAGTAACAGTGAAACATAAGGGGTGATAAAGGAATGTTGAGCAAATGACAAATGATGACAAAACCACTTGAAATACTAAATGATTGAGGAATAAGTTGATTCAGTGGGATGTTGAAGTAGCGATTGACAGTAATAAAAAAGAGGAAAAGGGAAAACGAAGTTCTGACACAACTTGTTCTATAAAGAAGGTGACACTCTCCTGGGGAGGGCGATGGGGACGGTCTTCAGGGGTAGGGCTCACTATCTCGGAAGGAAGGCCGTAGTTAACTTGGAGATGGCAAGCTTCCTCGAGAGTGAAGTTGGAAGAGTATTGCGTATACCACTTATAGTTCTCTGCCATTCTTGAAAGGGAGAGTTACACGAACTGAAGAAGAGAAGTAATGAAAAGTTAGAAAGGAAACGATGAAGACAAGGATGAAAAGAGAAAAGCCTTAGGGTTTTTTCATAGAATGTTCCTAGGGATTCTATGAAAAGGCTTTTCTGAGTCGAGCGGTCGGATCATAATAGTAGAAAGGTGGGATCAATTGTGAACCGTGGGATGGTACAGATAAGGCGGTGGAAGAGAGAAAGTTCTATTCCTCTGTTGAGATATGCACACATGTCACCAATGGAAAGAATGCAGTAAGAGGTGATTTGAGAGGCAGTCATCTTAAGGCGTCGTTACATTTACCAAGGCAAACTTGGTTTGTTGTGTGAATTCCTTATCCAACTTGGGTAGAATTTATATGGGAGGGAGTATTTGTCCCACATGGATTTCATTTCGGCCGGTCTGGAAATTCAAGGTTCGCATGACCTTGAAGACCGGATGAATTTTAGTTAGCATAAATTCGTAGGCTCCATGTGATATAGTTCACTCGGCCTGGAGGGGCATATGCACTTTGCGTCAAATGACAGGGTGGAGAGAGCTTATCTCTTTACAAAGCAATCCTCACTTTACTTTGCCCGGCTTTTGCCCAGATGAATTTTATGGCACAAGATGAAGGGGGAAACCAGCCACTAGATAATGAAATTTCAGTAAAATAAGAACGCTTGCTAAAATAAAAAACTTACACTGAAAGTGTATGTAGGCGGTACAGGGCATAAGTAAAATAACAAAGGAAAAGGTGAATCACGAAAATTTAGGAAATAGATCGGGAGGAGCATTTTGAGTTATTCTATCATAATCCAGAGAGCTAGCAGGAGGATCAGAAGTTAGGTAGCCGCTCTCCTTTAGTTCCTCCATTGCGCCTTGTGCCCCCAGTATGAGTGCCTTGACAATGGAATTGGTAATCGGAGTATTTAACTCTTGTGTTAGAAAGAGCTCATTCTTCTTTATGTTAAACCAATCATCTTACCCTGCCCGATAAGTTTCTAAGTCTATTCAGATGGTTGCTAATTCCACTTGGGTAGACACTAGGCTAATTTGGGTGGTCGCTAGCTCCGACACCAAAGAATCCCGCTTAGCCTTTTGAGTTTCTAGCTCGGTAGCATGGGTAACTTTTTGTGTTTGTAGCTGACTAGATAATTGTGTACTCTTTTTAGTTTGCTCTGTCAACTTTGCTTGTGTTTCTGTTCGAAGATTTGCCTCTATTTGAAGTTGAATCTTAATAGAATCTAAGGCAGTTTGCAATTGAGTTACTCTCTCAAGCTCAGTTTTAGCTAGCTTTTGAGTTTCCTGAAGTTGAGCAGATGTCTCCTTTATTTGGTCAGAGTCCCTGGCACCCACCAACTCAGTAGTTTGTTGTTTTAGCAAATTATTTTCTTGGGCTAGATTATACAATTGTTGAGCGACATTCATACTAATAGCCCAACACTGAATAATAAACATAGCGATAAGTAACTAATGAAGAGAGGAAAGTAATCAATTAAAGTGATAATACCTTGGTTTGTTTATAAGCAAATTCATCTGCTAGCGCCTTAGGGGGAAGCTCGCCAAGTTTGTTTTAGGCCTCTGACCAAGCATTTATCAAATGATCCCCTAACAAAATAGGAAGAGTAGGAGATAGGGAAGAGTTAGGAAAAGGTGGAAGAGATACAGAAGGTAAATAAAAGAGAGGAGGTAGCTGGCCAGATTCTTCTGGCATAATATGGTGGGATGCTCCTTGGGGAGTGGGTAAAAGCTCGGTAGTTGGAGGATCGCTCAGCAAGGAGGGGCCTTCTCCAGTTTGGATAGGACTAGGTAATGCTAGAGTAGGATAGAGAGTAGATAAAGTTGGCTCTGGAGATTGTTCTCTCGTATCTTCTGGAGCAATATCTTCTGAAATAGTTACTGCTGGTCTTTTGGGAGAAGGAGCGAGGGGTGAGCTTTCGCCCCTTGTGCTTCTTCTTTAGAGCCACTTCTGGCTCTGAAGGAACGCCCTCTGATACGGATGGGGAGACATGGGCAGGTTCCTCGGAAGTAGTAGCTGCTCCGGGTTCATTAGCTTGATTGGAAGAGGTGGTTGGGGGTAGGCCTCGCTCGGCCAACAACTCTTGTTCCTTAATGTAAAGCTCCGTTTTAGAAAGGACAATTGCTTTATTAATCAAAGACTTTAAAATAGCGTCCACTGCACAAAATAGAAAATATCTCAATTAGTGATAACATAAAAATTCAATCATCAAAACTTACCAAAAGAACAGGGTAACTTCTTCAGGATAGGACTTAAGCCAAAAAGATACAAAAAACTATCCTACAACCACTGATGAATCTTAAACAGTTGACCGCTCAATTTATGGAAATAAGAGATGAAGATAGGGTTCTATTTAAGCCTGGTAGCATCTGGAGGGGGGAAAGAAGACTGCCAAGTGGTAGACCAAGTGGTGGAGTTAGGCAACTTCATAAAGAAAAAAAAAATGAGATTTTCATCTTTTGATGGAGGATGACATGCCTTTGAAGAAAACTACCTTCGGGCGGTATTGGAAAAGGAAGGTTTCAGGTTCTAATTTTTTAGAATAGGCAAACAGGTACAGATTGCAGGGAGTGGGAGGAATGCCGAATAAGCGAAATAGCATAAACATCCCGCACATGTACCGAAAAGCATTTGGGACATATTACTGAAGAGGAATGTGAAAGTATTGGCTTACTTCTGAGAAAAATGAGTGAATAAGGAAGCGCAAGCCAGCCACTACTTGTTTAGAGAAGAATGTGATGTGGTCATCATGAGGAAGATGAGGATGCTCATTCAGGGAAGGAAGATGAATTTGATAACCATGAGGTATTCCATATTTGGAATAGAGATGAGCTCGATCAGAAGCATCAAAATTGGAAGGAATAGAGAAATACCACTATACCAGGGAGCAAAGGATTCCTGGTCCATGATAGAAGGAAACTTAGCTTGAAGGTGAGCCACTTACTGAGTGTTCTGGAGAAGCGGTATGTGAAAAGTTGGTGTGGCCTAGGGGTTTTATAGGAGGCAGTTCAAGCACCACCGTTAGATTGAAACAACCCATGTAAGAAGGATCAATGATTTGCAAAGTTGAATGAGCGGGCCATTGTACTTCACGAGGAGAGGGGTGCCAGCAGGCGTGGCAAAGAATGAGTGGTAAGGACACGTGACATGCACCCATGGATAAGCCTTTATAAGGGATGTCACAGGCGAAGCATTGGGTATCCAAAATCGTCTTTTCGCACATCCTCGGTACTAGAATTAGCAAAGCGTAGACCATTTTTGAAAAAAATACTAAGTGTGTGAGGCATGAACAACAACACGAGCTATAATAGGGCTTTAAGGAAAAACAAGCGAGCAGGAATAAGAACTAGAGTTTGGCCAGTTTCGAGCTTCCTTAATATGTGATAAGATTAACTTATATAAATACATTTAATTATCCCTCCAAATTCTCTTGCGCTCATGATTATCAAAGATATAAAAGCTGCTAAAATGGTTGAACTTCTCTTTTAGTGCTCGCCATGAGTACGACATCTAGAGCATAGATGCTCTATCAGTCTTGCCTTTCTCGTTCTTTTTCAATTATAGCCCGAGCTTGTTTTAGTTCCTCCTTGGTGAATTGTAAGTTTCGTTGATGTTGCGCAATCACCTCGTCCTTGGCTTTTGTTGGATGCTACTCGGAAAGCTTAACGGTTCCACTGTACAAAAATTTTGTACAAAGGTCTGAACTTTTTCCTAGCTACCATGTGTTCTTTTAAATTAAACTTTGATCGCCTGCGGAACTTAACACGTTTGATCCAAAATTTAATTTATTTGTTCTTTTAGGTTTAGACTTGGATCTCCTGCGGAACTTAACACGTTCGATCTAAATCACCTAGGTTATTAATTCCATTAAATATTAATTTCCAGAATTGGCTTCCAGGATTGCATGGCGAGGCACATGGCCTTCTTGGATATGGGAACAACCACCACCGCCTAGACAAAGACTTTTAAGGAAAACTAATATTTAATTTCCTTAAATAACTTTAGGTCAACCGAAAAGAACAATCAAATCACAAGGAAAAGAAAAACAAAAGAACACAACATCGAAAACAAATTCGAAATACTAGAATCGCATGTCTCTTGTATTTGGTATTTTTACATGAAGATAAAACTAGTATGATGCGGAAATTAAATACTAGTATACCTTTTCTTTTGCAAGCAAAAACCTCTAGGTCTTCTACCATATTCCTCTTCTAACCTCGGACGTTGTGTGGGCAACGATCTTCCGAGATGAGAAACCACCAAAGTACCTTCTTCTCCTTTCTTCAAGTTTCGTCCAAGCACTATGCTTCCAAAAGATGAAGATCTTTTTCCACCAACCAAGCTCCAAGGGATGTAAGCTTTCTCTCCTTCTTCTCCAAGCTAAAATCCGGCCACCACTTGATCTCCAAGGAGGAAGAAAGGTTCGGCCACAAGATGGAGAGAAGAGAAAGGAAGGAGGCCGGCTACACCAAGGAAGAAAAGAGGGAGAAAATAATAGAGGTTGTTCACCATGAAGCCTCCTCTACCCCCTCTTTTATAATCTTTGGTCTTGGCAAATAAGGAAAATTTAATAAAAATTTCCTTAATTCTTTTGCCATTGAAAAAGAAAATTTATTTAATTAAAAATAATTTTCTTCTCATTAATTCATATGGCCGACCACCATAAGCTATAAACAAGGAGAGTTTTAATTAATTAAAACTTCCTAATTTGTCTCTAGAAATTTATAAAATTTCTCCAATAATTTAATTCCTTTATGGTTAGTAAAAAGGAAATTTTATAAATTAAAATCTTTCTTTTAAACATGTGGATAAAAAGAAAGTTATCTCTAAAAATTAAAATATCTTTTAATGTACAAATAAGGAAAGATATCAAATCTTTTCTTAATCTCTTGTAGAAACTTATAAAAGAGAATTTTAATTTTTAAACTCTCTTTTAAATCATGAACATGGTTAAAAAGGAAAGCTTTCTTAAAAATTTAAAATCCACCTTTTAATCAACAAATAAGGAAAGATTTCAAATTTTAAACTCTCTTTTAAACATGTAGATGATTTACAAATAAGGAAAGCTTGGCCGGCCCCATTGGATGGGTAAGAAGGTGGGTATGTGGTGGGTATAAATCTCTATATACAAGAGGCTACGATAGGGACCGAGAGGAGGAATTGGTTTTGGTCTCCCGATAAAATTAAGCATCCCGTGTTCGCCCCAAACACACAACTTAATTTTATCAATAATAATTCATTCCACTAGAGAACTATTATTGAACTACCGCACCAATCCCAAATTACATTTTGGGCTCCTTCTTATTATGAGTGTGTTAGTCTCCCTGTGTTTAAGATGTCAAATGTCCACTAATTAAGTGAGTTACTGACAACTCATTTAATTAATATCTTAGTCCAAGAGTAGTACCACTCAACCTTATCGTCATGTCGGACTAAGTCCACCTGCAGGGTTTAACATGATAATCCTTATGAGCTCCTCTTGGGGACATTCTCAACCTAGATTACTAGGACACAGTTTCCTTCTATAATCAACAACACACACTATAAGTGATATCATTTCCCAACTTATCGGGCTTATTGATTTATCGAACTAAATCTCACCCATTGATAAATTAAAGAAATAAATATCAAATGTATGTGCTTGTTATTATATTAGGATTAAGAGCACACACTTCCATAATAACTGAGGTCTTTGTTCCTTTATAAAGTCAGTATAAAAGAAACGACCTCTAATGGTCCTACTCAATACACTTTAAGTGTACTAGTGTAATTATATAGTTAAGATAAACTAATACCTAATTACACTACGACCTTCCAATGGTTTGTTCCTTTCCATCTTGGTCGTGAGCTACTGTTTATAATTTATAAGGTACTGATAACATGATCCTCTGTGTGTGACACCACACACCATGTTATTTACAATATAAATTAATTGAACAACTACATTTATCATAAATGTAGACATTTGACCAATGTGATTCTTATTTCTAGATAAATGTTTATACTAAAAGCTAGGCTTTTAGTTTACATCCTAACAATCTCCCACTTATACTAAAAGACTAAGCTGCCATATCTGCTGCCATACATCTGATTCCCAACTCTTCAACATGCCCATCAAAAGCTCTTGCCTTAAGGGCCTTAGTGAAAAGATCTATAGGTCAACATCTAATGCAATCTAGGCAGCAACAACTTCTGCTCGTTTATAGGATTTCTCGTATTGGGTGGTACTTGCGCTCTATTGTGTTTACTTGCCTTATAGACTCATGGTTTCTTCGAGTTTGCTACTGCACCACTATTATTACAATAAATTGTAATAATCTTTGGATAAACCAGAAATATATCTAAGTCTATCTTGAGGTTATTGAGTCATTCAGCTTTTATGACTACCTCAAAGGCTTGCCATATACTCAACTTCTATGGTGGAGTCCAGAAAAACACCTATGCTTATCACTCTTCCATAGTTATGAGTTTACCTCCTAAAGTAAACACAAAACCCCGAGGTTGACTTACTATTGCCCCTATCTGATTGGAAGTCAAAATCCGTGCAACCCACAGGGACCAAATTAACTGGCTTGTAAGTTAGCATATAATCTCTAGTGCCTCTAAGGTACTTCAATATATGCTTTACTGCAGTCCAATGTCCTTGTCCAGAGTTATTTTGATATCTGCTAACTATGCCCTTGGCAAAACAGATCTCTGATCTCGTGCATAGCATATATTAGGCTTCCAACAGCCGAAGCATAAAGAACTGCCTTCATTTCCTCTATCTCCTTTGATGTCTTTGGAGACATCTCTTTAGATAAAGCTACTCCAAGCCCAAAAGGTAAGAAATCTTTCTTGGAGTTCTGCATGCTTAAAACGAGCAAGGATTTTTTCGATATATAAAGCTTGGGATAAGTAAAATATTCTTTTCTTGCAATCCCTTATTACTTTGATCCCAAGAATATATACATTCTCCCAAGTCCTTCATATCGAATTGTTTGGACAACCATACCCTTACTTTTGACAACACTTTGATATTGTTTCCAACTACCAAAAATGTTATCTACATATAGTACAAGAAATACCACCACGTTTCCATCACACTTTTTGTATACACAAGACTTATCCGGTTACCAAATAAATCCATAGGTCTGGATTACTTTGATAAACCGGATGTTCCAAGACCTTGAAGCTTTGCCTCAGTCCATAGACTGATTGAGCTTGCACACAAGATGCTCTTTGCCCTTTGCAATGAACCCTTCTGGTTGCTTTATATGGATGCTTTCTTCAAGACTTCCATTAAGGAATGTTGTCTTGACATCCACTTGCCAAATAGATAAAAGAATCCGAATAGACTTAAGCATGGCTACCAGTGAAAAAGTTTCCTTTTTCATCAAGCCTTGTTTTGAAAGTTTCCACTTTCCTGTCTATCCATCTTTTCCTATTGTAGACCTATTTTCACCCAATGGCTTTTACACCATCTGGTGGTTCTACAAGCTTCCAGATTTGATTAGAATACATATATTCTAATTCTGTATTCATTGCTCTTTGCCAAGATGCTACATCTTTATCTTGGAGTGCTTCATCATATGTTCGGGATCAGGCTCATGTTCATTTGGGATCAAGTCCAAAGATTTTTCCAAAACATGAATCTTTTAGGTTGTTTGACAACCCTCCCACTACGATGATGTACTGTCTATAATTGTGTATCAATTGTGATACGTGTTGCAGTTTCTTGTGATATTTCATCTTGTACAGTTGGTACTAGATTAGACGTGTCTTTTATTAAGAACAAATTTACTTATGGGCTTGTAGTTCATTATATAGTCCTCTTCTAAAAATCAGTCATTGATGCTAACAATGATCTTCTGATTTTTAAGACTATAAACTTACTTTCGTTTCTCTAGGATAACCCATAAACAAGTGAATTCCTATCCAACTTATCATTGTCTCTCTTCAGCATATGTGTTGGACTACCCGAATCCGAATATACTTCAAAATAGGCTTACGCCTATTCAGCAATTCTATATGAGTAGAGAGTTCTGACTGTGGAAGGTACTATGTTCACTTTCTTTTCCAGAGTATATCCTTAAAACGAACTTGGTAATTTTCTGAATAACTCATCATCAATCTAATTATTTCCATAAGAGTCCTATACCTTCTTTCTACTACACCATTCTGTTGGGGTGTACCAGGTGCAGTTAGTTGGGATTGGATCCCTACTTTTGATAAGTGACTCCTAAATTATCCCAAGAGGTATTTGCCACTACGATCTTACCATAGTGACTTGATACTTTTACTTTAACGTTTCTCCGCATCAGCCTTGTACTCTTTGAACTAATCAAAACACTTAGTCTTGCGGCACATTAAGTAAATATATTTGTATCTTGAATAGTTGTCTATAAAATAGACGAAATATTCGATACTACCTCTTGTCTGGATAGTCATAGGATCGCATAAATTAGAATGAACTAATTCCAATATATCTTTGGCTCCATACCCCTTATACTTAAAAGCTTCTCGGTTATTTTTCCTTCCAAGTAAGACTCGCAGGTTGGAAAGATTTCCACTACCAATGAACCCAAAAGTTCATCAGCTACCAATGAATCCTACTCAAGTTAATATAACCTAGCCTTAGATGCCAAAGATATAATTGGTTCATTTTCGAAGGTTGCTTTCTCTTAAAGTTAGAAGATGTGTTACTAATTTTCATTTGTTGCATCGTGGGAGTTATTGGATTTATAAATTACCAACCAACGTACCAGAACAGATAACTTCCCCTTTTTCTTAATAACAACTTTGTTATTAAAAGAGGCAGAATATCAAGTTCTTTGAATAGCTTAGAAACTGAAAACTAGTTCTTTCTAAACTTGGTACGTAAAGACAATTACTTAAAATCTATATTTAATTCTTATCAAAAGATAAGCATCTCCCACTGCAACAGCTGCCACTTTTATAGCAGTGCCCATGTAGACGGTGTTTTTATTTTCATTTAGTTGTCGGGTTTCCTGGAACCCTGCAATGAATTGCGGACATGATTAATGGCATCTGTATCTACACTCCAGGTTCTGATAGATAACACCACTAAACATGTTTCAACTAATGAATTAAATACACCTATATTGTTCTTAGTTCTAAGAAAACAGTCTACCTTAATGTCCAAGTCCTATTTCCAATCATTACAATTGGGACTACTAAGTCTTTTCTATAGTATAACAACTAGAGAATTGACAAACATTTTAAATCCTAAGAATCAAAAATATTTGGTCAAGATCAATTCTTTAAAATCCCCATGAATTTTGTATGCCACGATAGTGTGGACATATACAAAATCAAAGAGGAGATTTTATCCATTAATTTTATTATCTCGTCAACTTTACTTTATGACGAATAAAATTAATAGTTGATCTGTCTTTGATCAAATATTTGGTCAAAACTTTTTGAATTTAAAATAACATTGATTCCTCAAACAATATTATTTAAATTCACCAACACCTCAAACACCATGAATTTTGCATGCCACGATAGTGTGGACGTATACAAAATTTAAACATTTGTAAGAGAAGGGTTTTACCCATTAATTATCTTGTCAATAAATCTTTATGACAAAATAAAATTACCTCAAACACCGTTGAATTTTGTATGTCACGATAGTGTGGACGTATACAAAATCAAACATTTGTAAGAGGAGTTTTTAATTTTATTATCTTGTCAACCTATTTATTTGACAAATTAATAGTTGGTTTTCTTCGGTCACACAAATAATAGCAGTGACTCCGATGGGGA
The DNA here is from genome assembly GCF_018446385.1 of Zingiber officinale. Taxonomy (NCBI): domain Eukaryota; kingdom Viridiplantae; phylum Streptophyta; class Magnoliopsida; order Zingiberales; family Zingiberaceae; genus Zingiber; species Zingiber officinale. Next base: position 102,371,039 of record NC_056001.1, on the reverse strand, counting down.
GGATACTATTAGACGTGCCTAAGTGTATACCATTACTTGACACTAAGTCCATTAATAAGATTGTGCCCCTTCCGATGGGGAAGATCACACGCTCTTAATTAACTTCCTATAGTCATCCAAAATGGAAGTTTAATCTAGTGATCCGCAAACAAGCTCATCCGATATGGAGGAAGGCACTCAGAGCCAACGCGTAAGCTTGTTGCATCACTTATAAACCAGTAATGGAGACCGTGGAATTTATTTAAAAATAAATCCCTCTCCCACTTAGTTATTTAAAGTGAGGAATTTTGACTATGCTAGACTACTTAACATGCATACTAACAAGCACACACAGCACAACATAAAAATAATAAATAGAAAAACTAATTTTTCAACTATTATGACTTTTATCTATTGCTGTCCTCCGTGTGTCGTCAACCCTAGCTGCTGCCATCTTTGGCCACCGCCACCGGGTCTAGTTGTCGCATCCATCTTGCTCCTTGTTCCGCTGCACCTCTGGTCCTCAAAAGGTTCCACGCCTTTTCAAGATTTGATCCGCGACATAAATAGAATTTTATATTTTTCGATCCTATATTCCTCGAAGGAATGTACATGTAACTAGATCAAAAAATAAAATCCTAATAAAACTAAATACAGCTCCTGCTGTATTTTATAATACAATCATGCACACACAATAAAATGCCCTTGACATGTCCAAGGGTCCAATCACACACATAATAACTATAAGCCATAATAGTTAGATCCTGCATCTACAAAGTTAGCACATCCTACTATTATCCTGCCTAAATTATGTATGACATGTGCATAATTAAACTAATACCAAATACACAGTGGCAAAACCCTAGCTCTGATACCAATTGTTGGATGCTACTCGGAAAGCTTAATAGTTCCACTGTACAAAAATTTTGTACAAAGGTCTGAACTTTTTCCTAGCTACCATGTGTTCTTTTAAATTAAACTTGGATCGCCTGCGGAACTTAACACATTTGATCCAAAGTTTAATTTATTTGTTCTTTTAGGTTTAGACTTGGATCTCCTGCGGAACTTAACACGTTCGATCCAAATCACCTAGGTTATTAATTCCATTAAATATTAATTTCTAGAATTGGCTTCCAGGACTGCATGGCGAGGCACATGGCCTTCTTGGATATGGGAACAACCACCACCGCCTAGACAAAGCCTTTTAAGGAAAGCTAATATTTAATTTCCTTAAATAACTTTAGGTCAACCGAAAAGAACAATCAAATCACAAGGAAAAGAAAAATAAAAGAACACAACATCAAAAATAAATTCGAAATACTAGAATCGCATGCCTCTTGTATTTGGTATTTTTACATGAAGATAAAACTAGTATGATGCGGAAATTAAATACTAGTATACCTTTTCTTTTGCAAGCAAAAACCTCTAGGTCTTTTGTCGTATTCCTCTTCTAACCTCGGACGTTGTGTGGGCAACGATCTTCCGAGATGAGAAACCACCAAAGTACCTTCTTCTCCTTTCTTCAAGTTTCGGCCAAGCACTATGCTTCCAAAAGATGAAGATCTTTTTCCACCAACCAAGCTCCAAGGGATGTAAGCTTTCTCTCCTTCTTCTCCAAGCTAAAATCCGGCCACCACTTGATCTCCAAGGAGGAAGAAAGGTTCGGCCACAAGATGGAGAGAAGAGAAAGGAAGGAGGCCGGCCACACCAAGGAAGAAAAGAGGGAGAAAATAATAGAGGTTGTTCACCATGAAACCTCCTCTACCCCCTCTTTTATAATCCTTGGTCTTGGCAAATAAGGAAAATTTAATAAAAATTTCCTTAATTCTTTTGCCATTGAAAAATAAAATTTATTTAATTAAAAACAATTTTCTTCTCATTAATTCATATGGCCGGCCACCATAAGCTATAAACAAGGAGAGTTTTAATTAATTAAAACTTCCTAATTTGTCTCCAGAAATTTATAAAATTTCTCCAATAATTTAATCCCTTCATGGTTAGTAAAAAGGAAATTTTATAAATTAAAATCTTTCTTTTAAACATGTGGATAAAAAGAAAGTTATCTCTAAAAATTAAAATATATTTTAATATACAAATAAGGAAAGATATCAAATCTTTTCTTAATCTCTTGTAGAAACTTATAAAAGAGAATTTTAATTTTTAAACTCTCTTTTAAATCATGAACATGGTTAAAAAGGAAAGTTTTCTTAAAAATTAAAATCCACCTTTTAATCAACAAATAAGGAAAGATTTCAAATTTTAAACTCTCTTTTAAACATGTAGATGATTTACAAATAAGGAAAGTTTTTACCAAAAATTAAAACCGTCCTTTTAATCTACAAATAAGGAAAGAGATTAATCTCTTCTCTTAATCTTTTGTAGATAGCTATAAAAGGAAATTTTTAATTTTTAAACTCTCTTTTAAAATCATGATATCCACATAAGAAATAATTTTAATAAAAATCCTTTTTAATATTCTAGTGGTCGGCCACCTAAGCTTGGGACCCAAGCTTTGGCCGACCACCAACTTGGCTCATCCACTTAGTCTTGGCCGGCCCTAGCTTGGGTTTCAAGATAGCTTGGCCGACCCCATTGGATGGCTAAGAAGGTGGGTATGTGGTGGGTATAAATCTCTATATACAAGAGGCTACGATAGAGACCGAGAGGAGGAATTGGTTTTGGTCTCCCGATAAAATTAAGCATCCCGTGTTCGCCCCGAACACACAACTTAATTTTATCAATAATAATTCATTCCACTAGAGAACTATTATTGAACTATCGCACCAATCTCAAATTACATTTTGGGCTCCTTCTTATTATGAGTGTGTTAGTCTCTCTGTGTTTAAGATGTCGAATGTCCACTAATTAAGTGAGTTACTGACAACTCATTTAATTAATATCTTAGTCCAAGAGTATTACCACTCAACCTTATCGTCATGTCGGACTAAGTCCACTTGCAGGGTTTAACATGATAATCCTTATGAGCTCCTCTTGGGGACATTCTCAACCTAGATTACTAGGACACAGTTTCCTTCTATAATCAACAACACACACTATAAGTGATATCATTTCCCAACTTATCGGGCTTATTGATTTATCGAACTAAATCTCACCCATTGATAAATTAAAGAAATAAATATCAAATATATGTGCTTGTTATTATATTAGGATTAAGAGCACACACTTCCATAATAACTGAGGTCTTTGTTCCTTTATAAAGTCAGTATAAAAGAAACGACCTCTAATAGTCCTACTCAATACACTTTAAGTGTACTAGTGTAATTATATAGTTAAGATAAACTAATACCTAATTACACTACGACCTTCCAATGGTTTGTTCCTTTCCATCTTGGTCGTGAGCTACTGTTTATAATTTATAAGGTACTGATAACATGATCCTCTGTGTGTGACACCACACACCATGTTATCTACAATATAAATTAATTGAACAACTACATTTATCATAAATGTAGACATTTGACTAATGTGATTCTTATTTCTAGATAAATGTTTATACCAAAAGCTAGGCTTTTAGTATACATCCTAATAGCTTTCGCCTCTTTAACCACAAGGGGCATGCAATAGGCATGCTTATCCTTCAATAAAAGCATAGCCTGGTGCTGACTTTCAAAGTTTGCATATGTTTTCTCCTTTAAAGCTTTCTCAGCATGGGCCCGAGACTTAGCGAAGTGCCAAAGTTCTTCTATATCCTTCTGCAGTGTACATTGTAAATCTTTTGTCTCTAGTGCTTCTTCCAAGGCCGTCTCTTTTTGAGCAAGCAGTAGATGCAGTTGGTCTACTTGTTGACGAAGTTGTTGGAGTGCATTAGTTGCAGAGTTAGAGGACATTAGTAACGGAGAGTTTTGGTTAAGGAAAGTAGAAGGAAATATACAATGGTTAACGTTATGTCCTCCTTTTTTAAAAGAGGAATTTGGATATTAATAACATTTGATCTTCTGGGGAGTTAAAACGTCTTTCTCTCAGGATTAGTGGGTCAACAAAAGATAAATGATCACGGAAAAGAAGGAGCATTTATAATCACAAAGGAGTGAACAAGAGCAGAACTTGAGTTCAATTAGTTGGCTATACCTCCTTTGATTAGACTTAAAGGGGAGACTAGTGATACGGGTTATGATGATTGGGTTCAGGATATGACGTGGGTATCAAAATCAAGATGAGATGGTGGTCAAAGTGGAGATAGAGTGGTATTCGTTATTTGATTTTGTTGATTGCCTAGCCTCGGAGTCCTTAAATCTCATCAGCGTAGCTCCAAAGCAGGATGCTCTATAGGGCCGACCGGTTGCAAGCTTGGTAGAATATAAGAACTCTAAGGTTTTATGATGAAAATGAGAAATAGGGCCCTTGGTCAGTTAATGGTCGGTCGAACTTAGAAGAGTTCGGTTGGACGAAAGGCTATTCAAGCTCTATGTATTTAAGCCTTGTATAAAACTCTTAACATGTGATCGATTGGGCAAAAGCCGATCGAACATAAGGCTCTCTATATGCGCTCGACTGGGCAAAGCCCGGGCAAGTATAAAGGCACTTAGCCTTATATATAACTCTTAACTTATGATTGATCGGGTGAAGGCCGATCGAACGTAAGGCTCTCTATATGCGCTCGACTGGGCAAAGCTCGGGTGAGCATAAAGACACTTAACCTTATATATAACTCTTAACATACAATTGGCCGGGCGAAGACCAATCCAACGTAAATATCTTTATGTGTGCTCAACTAGGCAAAGCCCGGGTGAACATAAAGACACTTAGCCTTATATATAACTCTTAACATACGATTGGTCGGGTGAAGGCCGATCGAATGTAAGACTCTCTATGTGCACTCGACCAGGGAAAGCTCAGGTGAGCATAAAGGCACTTAGCCTTATATATAACTCTTAACATACGATTGGTCGGGCGAAGGTCGATCGAACATAAGGCTCTCTATATGCGCTTGACCGGGTAAAGCCCGGGCGAGTATAAAGGCACTTAGCCTTATATATAACTCTTAACATGCAATCGACCGGGCGAAGGCCGATTGAACATAAGACTCTCTATGTGCGCTTGACTAGGCAAAGTCTGGGCTAGCATAAAGGCACTTAGCCTTATATATAACTCTTAACATATGATTGACCAGGCGAAAGTCGATCGAACGTAAGACTCTCTATGTGTGCTCGACCAGGTAAAGCCCGGGCGAGCATTAAGGCACTTAGCCTTATATAAAACTCTTAACACACGATCGGGCAGGCGAAGGCTGATCGAACATAAAGTTCTCCATGTGTGCCCGACCAGGATTAACGTTCTTATTGTCAATAACTTTTATATGTTAAATCGGATTTCAAGTTGTCCAGGTGTAAATGCAAGATAGTTTCATTTAGAGCTCTAAATATATTTGTAACAGGCTGTCTATCATATAATTTACATACGATCGGCTTAATCACTAGCCGAGATACCTTCATTAGAAGACATTCTAAATATCTGATCGGCTCAATGACTGGTCGAGATATATCCAACAGGCAAACAACAGACAATATTTTGACAACTTATCATAATTGTCGGGGAATATTCTCTTGAAATCTCCTGTGAAAACTAATTGGTTTTCCACTAATGAGTCAGTTATAACAATGTTCTCATTCAACAACTTCAGTAATGGTGTGGAGTATAAACAACAAAAGTACATCTATGGGTAGAAAAAAGTTTCCTCGGAACTATCATGAAACACTCAAGTTGTACTTTCTTCCATTACCTAACAAACTCTAATAAACCAGGGACCACCTCACGATCGCGGAGGTTATGTGAGGTGGTATAAAAAGAGAAATCCTCTCCATTTGCCAAGTATGCAAACACAAACATTTACATTTGAAGTCCTACTTTCTGGCACTTGTTCTACTGTTCTTCATCCACTTTCAAGAAAGGAGACTGACTTGAGCGTCGAAGGGTCTAGCCAAGGATTTCTACCCCGGTCTTAGGTCACTAGCGTCTTGTTGGCTCGTCTGGTTGTGCACAGGATCGTTGAGGAGTTTCTTCATATCGTGAGAAGATTGTTATTCTTTGACCAACCATCCATTGGAGCCAGCACACCAGAGGAGATCATCAGATAGTGCGCCGTATTCATCTTGGATTAGCAATCCTCTGATTGCAAACCAAGTAAACCCTCTGTGTCTGATTTCTTTAATTAGTCTCTTCTTTTTATTATTATAAGTGTTTATTAATTAGTTGAAAATTCGAGAAATGTGTGATTTATTTTTGTAGGGCAATTCACCCCTCCCCTCTTACCGGCCTCCAAAGGGACCAATAAGTGGTATCAGAGCAAGGCGCTTCAGGAGGACTAACCGTCGATCGAAGCAACGAGATGGCCAGACCAAGCATTGCTCCACCAAAATTCGAGGGGGACTTCGCACACTGGAAGCGTCGTATGGAGGTATTCCTGAAAACTGATTTTGAAATTCGGTTAATTATAAAGTATGGGTTTGTAGCTCCGACAGATCAGAATGGAGAAGAAAAAGAAGAGAGCCAGTGAACAAAGAAAGAGCAGAATGATTCCGTAGCGAACAACCATGCGGAATATCACTTGCTGAGCGTGTTGCCACCTCAAGAAGTCAACCACATCGGAAGCTACTCGACGGCCAAAGAACTCTAGGAGAAGTTCCTGGAGCTCCACGAAGGAACATCCGAAGCTAAGCTAGCAAGAAGAGACATCCTTCGGAACAGACTGACGAACATCCATCTGGAAAAAGGTGAGAAGGTAGTTGATCTACACGCGAAGGTAAAAGAATTGATTACTAGTCTCGAGAACCTCGGTGAAACGGTAACAAACCGAGAAACCATACACTACGCACTCAATGCGTTTCCCAGAAAATCAGAATGGACATCAATCGTCGACACCTACTATATTTCAGAAGACCTGGAGGTAAGTACTTTAGAAGAATTGTTCTCTACTCTTGAATTACATGAAACTAGGTGTGCAAGGACAACAAAGGAATCAAGCCAGATAATCGCACTAAACGCAACCAAGAAGGATGAACCCGAGTCAGATTCAGAAGAGGATCAGGAAGCATATATGGTAAGAAATTTTAAAAAGTTTTTTAGATCTAATAAATTTAAAGAAATGCAGAATAAAAAGAATCAAAGAAATAGAAGAAGGATACATTGCTACCAGTGTCAAAAAGAAGGTCACTTAAAAGAAGACTGCCCAGAACTAAATGATCCTGTCCGAATGCTGAACCAACGGACGCTGGACACGTGGCGCTCCCCTGCTGCTGATGTGAGTCTCCGACTAACTGCCCGATGCTCCAGCGATCTTGCAACAAAACCGAGCCGGGCGGGTGTCCCGACGACGACCCTCCGACGCTCAAATTAGGCGAAGGAATAAGGAAGTGGCTTAGAAAATGTAGATTTGCGTACCTCCGGTTGAAGAAGTGGAGGCCTTATATAGACCTCTCGAAGGAGCCTGGGCACACCAATCGAAGCGATCACCTGCTTTCGACCATGCCTAGGTGTGGGCCTGTCAGAAGGGCATCCATAAGACCATACTGCTACTGTATCAACCTTTCCGTGACGTGATGGTGGGGCCTTTAATAGTGCCATCTTGCGTCAAGTCTAATCATCATGCCTCTGCTGACATACCATATCCTGAGCCGAGCGAATAGGCCGCTCGGCTAACCACTGTTCCCTCGCCACGATTCCGGCCGAGCAGACACCTCCGCTCGGCCATTCTGTCCTCGGCCGAGCGGACACCTCCGCTCGGCCACTTGGCTCCGGTTCTCCTGCTTTGGCGTCGGAGACCCAACCCTTTAGCTGGGTAATCTCTGGTTCCGCTCGGACGAAACCCATCTGTGGGTCCCCCATTTTTACCGCCGGATCACTTGCCTCCCCTTCAAGTTTAGTCGAAGGAGGCAGTGAGTCCGACTGACTGGACTGTGTCTGAGCGGGTGCTCGTCGCCTTTTGTTTTAAAAGTATTCCACAGGTCGCTCGGCGTGTGCGCCGAATTCAGTCGTTCGGCGCTCGCTCAGATGTGACTCATGCGGCCTGCCGTCGTTGTCGCCTGTCCGAATCCCCTCGGGAACGGCGGCAATCCATTCCATTAAGGCTGCGCGTGCGTGGTATGGTGCACATTAAATGCGCCGGATCACTCAGCGCCACGCGTCGACCATTGCGTGGCAGCAGCATTACTTATGATGGGACGCCATCATTTGAAATGGACGGCCCGATGGCGTCCTTGTTTCTCGTGACTTGGATTGGACGGTGGAGGCCAATCGACTTCGGCCGTATAAAGCCTTAGTCCTCCTCCTCTGCCGCACCTTTGCTCGTGCTTTGTCCTTCTGACTCTTCTACTGCTGCGGCCTCCGGCGATCCAGTTCCTGTTTCTCGGCGGCTACCCCCTCACCGGTGATCTCTTCCGCCCGTCTCCTTCTCAGTGAGCCTTCTTTCTTCGCTTACTAGGTCTTCCCTACTCATTTTGCCTCTTTTTCGTTCCCATTCCTTCGATTTCTTGCTGTCCTTTTGTCTCTTCGAGATGGCGAGCTCTTCCGAACCTGCTGCCCAGGTTCACGGTCCGTGGTATATGAGTATGGAGAGTAGGTTCGATGAGGAGCGCGCCCGACGCGTTGTTAGGACCTACAGGATCCCGAACGACCATGAAATAGTTATAGCCGACCCGACCGATCGGCCCCATAACCCGCCGATCGGTACCATTTGTTTTTTTATGGACCAATTCCAGGGCGGCCTTAGTTTTCCTACCCATCCATTTATTTTGGAAGTTTGTAATTATTTCCGCGTCCCGCTCGGCCAACTTGTGCTGAATTCCTTTAGGCTACTGAGCGGGGTGGTTGTCCTCTTTAGGCTGCACAGTATCCCACTTGACCCCAAAATATTCCACTACTTCTTCTACCCCAAACAATCCGAGTTAGGTACTTTTATTTTCCAAAGTAGAATAGGCTTCAAATTTTTTGAGAACATGCCGACCTCCAACAAGCACTGGAAGGAATTCTTCTTCTATATACGACTTCCCGAGCGGCCAGCATTCCGAACCAAATGGCAGACCGCTGTGCCGACCCAGCCGGAGCTCGGCAAATTCAGAAGCAATCCGGCCTACCTTCATGCGGCAAATTGCTTGTCCGGTCAGCGGTACAAAATCGACCAGTTGCTTCTCAAGGGGGTGTTGTACATTTTTGGATTATCTCCCGTTCGGGCCAATCTCCCCTACCGCATGGGTAAGGACTCTTTACTCCCTTCGCCTTTTTTGTCTAACTGATTTTAATTTCTTCCACTGCAGCTGAAGTCATGTGGCGCTCCAAGGCTACCGATCATCTGAAATTGAAGGCCGTGGAAATTGAGGCGGCTACCAAAAAAGAACTCGCCGAGCGGGGTCTTATCCCCAGCCGCCCGGCAGATGCAGGAGAGGGGGGGCGCAGTCCGCCCCTGAAACAGAAGTTACCCAATCCGCTTCAACGGAGGTTGAGGCGGATCCTGTTTCCTCTGCTCCAGCCGAGCTGGGAGTCCCCCAGGCCGGGGATTCACTACTGGAAGTTCGACGGAAACGTCGAAGAGCCCCCCGCCAGATCGCACGCCGTCGCAGATCAGGACCTCCGTGGCCTCGCCCACCGCACAGCCCTCTGGCTCTCCTCCACGGACTCGTCGTCGCTTACGACAGTTGGGCGAAACTTCAACCATAGGGGAGTCGTCGGGCCAGGCGACTGCGGCTGAAGAAGTGCCGGCCGGCCACCCGACCATCAAGACTACCCTTCGATTCCCATCGGAGGAATATTTATTGTCTGCCGATCGGCCATCGAGCCCCGTTCATGAAATAACCTTGATGGGTCCGCTCGCCAAACTTTTCGAGGACGCCCAGATTCGGGTGGCCCTCATGATGCCCAAGCAGCTCGGAGATAACCACATGCAGCAGGCCACTCAGGTAGGTTCATTTTTCTTCCTGTGTCATGCTACTGTTCGGTTCCTGATTTTATTATTTCCCTTATAGCATTGGGCTGAGCAAATCGCCACTAGCCATCGGCTGGCCGAGCTGGAGGATCTTATGGAAAAACTCCAAGTCTCGGGGGGTCCATCGGCCGAGCGGGAGAAACAAGCCCGCGAGGCCGAACAGAAGAAGTCCGCCGACCTGGCTACAGAGGTGGCTCGACTTGAAGGCTTGGTGAAGAAGCGTGACGAAGACGTGAAGCGCGCCAGTAGCCAGAAGAAGCGGGCGATCGCTGATATGGACAAGATGAAAGTTGAAGTCCGAGCCCTAGATCAGCGATCTAAGGAGCTGGAAGCCCAACTAATTGCCGAACGGGATAGGCGCTCAGCTGAACGCACTAAAGCGGAGGTGGACCAGAAAGTTCTCCAAGACTCGCTAATTGCCTCCCGGGCGGCGCTTAGAAAATATAAGGAGGGAGAGCCGAGTCGCCTAGCAGCAGCGCGCCAAGAATACCTCCACTCGGAGCGGTTCGGCGCAAAATTCGGTGGCAACATCTCCTCAACTTTCGCCGAGGCGGTCAAGGTCACCATGGCGTACTTGAAGAAGGGGGGGCACCTTCCTGCTGACCTGACCATTCCCTCTTCGGATCTGGCGGCTATGATTGACGATATCCCGGACACTTTCTTCAACTTCGAAGACCCCGAGTGAAGAGTGTTCCTCGTCTCTATCTTGTTTTTGCATTTCTTACGCCTAGCGCAACTTTTTGTACTTGCGGTTCGACATGCTTTCCCTTTAATGCAATTATGTCTTTGCTTGCGTCTTCCTGATCATTATCCATAATATTCTTCTGTTTGCTTAACGTTTATGCTTAGAGTTAGTCATGCTCTAAGTGTTCTCCGTCACGCGGCCGATCAGCTTAACCCATTAAACAAAGTCCGAGCGGGAGGGCCTACTCGCTCTGCACGTATCTAGCCTGTGTGAAGTCAACAAACGCCAAGTATCGAAGGACCAACGCCCGAGCGGGCCTAAATGTTTTAATACTTGTGGTTTCCGCGGTTTCTTATTCTCTGATATTCGTTCGTCCGCCCGGGGTATTTATAGTCGCTGGACCGACTCTCGATTTTTAACGACGGAGCTCGTCGGTCTTCTGCTCGGGGATTTATAGACGCCGGCTCGTCTCTACGGTTTAACGTCTGGGCTAGACGGTCTTCCACTCGGAGGGTTTATAGCCGGTCGGCGCGGCTCTCGATCATTAACGACGGAGCTCGTCGGCGCGGATATTTATAGCCGGTCGGCGCGGCTCTCGATTTTTAACGACGGAGCTCATCGGCGCGGATATTTATAGCCGGTCGGCGTGGCTCTCGATCTTTAACGACAGAGCTCGTCGGCACGGATATTTATAGTCGGTCGGCGCGGCTCTTGATTTTTAACGACGGAGCTCGTAGGCGCGGATATTTATAGCCAGTCGGCGCGACTCTCGATTTTTAACGACGGAGCTCGTCGGCGCGGATATTTATAGCCGGTCGGCGCGGCTCTCGATCTTTAACGACAGAGCTCGTCGGCGCGGATATTTATAGCCGGTCGGCGCGGCTCTCGATCTTTAACGACGGAGCTCGTCGGCCTTTCAAGGCTAACTCCTTACCAGGCCGAGCGGCCTGGGTCTTCGTATCATTTCCTGTGCTCGAACAATATTTATGCCCGGCCGAACTGCACGGGTCATTCGCTCACGAGTCTAAATATATACACCTCCTGGCCGATCGGCTCGGGGGCCTTCGCTTTTTTGTGCATTTTGCATGAATAATTTACCTCCGGCCGAACGGCTCGGGGCCTTCCTTGTCGAGCGCTTGGCTCGGATAATTTACCTCCGTCCGAATGGTACGGGGCCTTCGATATCTCGTCGACGATGCCTTATATTTGTTCTCTTGATTTTTCATTTCTGCATTTCAAGTATTCAGTCGAAAAAAGTACACAGGATGATTTAAATTGGCACACCTTTCACCCCGCCCGGTAAGGCTGGAGGTGGTTCGCGCTCCACGGCCTATCTAGCTATCGACCGTCTTCATCCTCCAGATAATACGCGCCTGAGCGGAGCTTTTCGATGATTTTGAAGGGACCTGCCCACGGAGCTTCAAGCTTGCCGACGTCGCCGACCGGCTTGACTTTCTTCCAGACAAGATCGCCGACCTGGAATGATCTGGGAATGACGCGCCGGTTGTAGTTTTGCCTCATCCGTTGCCGGTACGCCATCAGCCGAACGGATGCCTTGGCTCGCTCCTCGTCAACCAAATCCAGCTCCATGTTCCTCCGCTCGGCGTTGCCTTCATCGTAACATAGGACCCGGACGGACTCGACGCCGACTTCAACCGAAATGACCGCTTCACCGCCGTACACCAGATGGAAAGGTGTGACGCCCGTTCCTTCCTTAGGAGTCGTTCGGATGGCCCATAAAACGCCCGGCACTTCATCCGGCCAACTTCCTCCCAAGTGGTCGAGCCGAGCGCACAAAATACGGAGAATTTCCCGATTGGTCACTTCGGCTTGGCCGTTGCTTTGGGGATAAGCCACGGACGTGAAGTGTTGCTTGATGCCGTAGCTTTTGCATCAATCTTCTAGCACCTTCCCTGTGAATTGCCGCCCATTGTCGGAAACCAATCGGCGAGGGATACCGAACCTACAGATGATGTGTTGCCAGATGAATTTTTTGACCATCTGTTCGGTGATCCTGGCTAGCGGCTCGGCCTCCACCCACTTGGAAAAATAATCGACCGCCACTAGCAAAAATTTCCTCTGCCCGGTCGCCATCGGAAATGGACCCACAATATCCATTCCCCATTGATCAAACAGACATGAAACGGTCGATTCCTTCATCTCCTCTGCCGGTCGGTGGGAGAAGTTGTGATATTTCTGGCACGAAAGGCATGCAGATACTGTCCGAGCTGCGTCTATTTGTAAGGTTGGCCAAAAGTACCCGGCTAGCAGGATCTTCTTAGCTAGTGATCGTCCGCCCGGATGTCCTCCGCACGATCCTTGATGTACCTCTTGGAGGATGTAAGCCGAGTCTTCCAGGCTCACGCATTTCAACAGCGGGCGAGAGAAAGCCTTCTTGTAGAGCTGATCGCCAATGAGTGTGAACCGACCGGCCCTCCTCCGGAGCAGCTGGGCTTCATCCCGATCGGCCGGTGTGGCGCCCGAGCGCAAGAACTCCGTGATGGGTGTCCTCCAGTCGTCCGGAAACATGGGGCCTTCCATCCGGTCAACGTGTGCCACCAAAGATACTTGTTCAATTGGCTTCGGGATAATGACCGGCGTTATAGAACTTGCTAGTTTGGCCAACTCATCGGCTGCCTGGTTCTCCGTTCGGGGAATCTTCTGGATAAGAACCTCTCGGAAATTAGCTTTGAGTTTTTCAAAGGCCTCAGCGTAGAGTTTGAGCCGAGCGCTGTTGATTTCAAAGGTGCCAGAAAGCTGCTGAGCGACCAACTGTGAATCCGAATAAAGTGTCACCCGACCGGCTCCCACATGCCGTGCGGCTTGCAAGCCGGCTATGAGGGCTTCATACTATGCTTCATTGTTTGTATCCCCATAATCCAGCCGGACGGATAAGTGCATCTTCTCTTCTTCAGGGGAGAGCAATAATATTCTAATCCCGCTTCCGAGCCGAGTGGACGATCCGTCCACAAATATCTTCCACATGGCTTCTGGCTCTAGCCTTTGCACTTCGGTGATAAAATCTGTCAAGGATTGTGCCTTGATTGCCGAACGGGGTTGGTATCGAATATCGAATTCGCTCAACTCTGTAGTCCATTTGATGAGCCGTCCGGACGCTTCTGGATTTAACAGTACCCTTCCCAGTGGACTGTTCGTCCGGACAATGATGGTATGAGCCAAGAAATATGGTCGGAGGCGCCGAGCGGCTAGAATCAGAGCAAAGGCCAATTTCTCGAGCCCGGTGTAACGAGATTCAGCATCTTTTAAAATGTGGCTCAGAAAATACACCGGCTCGCCCTCACAAGTGCTGAGCCTACAGCATGCTCAGTTGAAGACAGATAAATATAAAGTGACTCACCCCCGATCGGCTTGGCAAGTACAGGCAGAGAATTAAGATATGTCTTCAATTCTCCGAACGCTCGGTCGCATTCTTCATCCCACTGGAACTTAGTAGCCTTGCGCAGGATCTTGAAGAATGGTAGGCTCCGGTCGGCGGTTTTAGAGATGAATCTGGACAAAGCAGTTATCCGACCGGTCAACCGCTGCACTTCTCTTGTATTTCTTGGAGGCGGCATGTCTTGTAGAGCTTTCACCTTGCTAGGATTTGCTTCGATTCCCCGCTAGGTCACTATGTACCCCAAGAAACGCCCTCCTTTTGCTCCGAACAGGCACTTCTGGGGATTTAGCTTGACTCCATATTTGCATAGAGTTCGGAAGGTTTCTTCCATGTCCTTGAAGAGATCGGCCGCTCGGACGGATTTGATAAGAATGTCGTCCACATAGACTTCCAGATTCCGCCCGATCTGCTCCTTGAACACTTTGTTCATCAAGTATTGATAGGTGGCCCCTGCATTCTTCAATCCGAACGGCATCACATTATAGCAATATGTGCCGTCGGCTGTTACGAAACTTACTTTTTCTTGATCTTCCCTGGCGAGCGGCACTTGATGATATCCCTGATGAGCGTCGAGCATACATATTAATTCGCAGCCGGCCGTAGAGTCCACCAGCTGATCTATCCGGGGCAGGGGATAAAAATCTTTGGGGCATGCTTTGTTTAAGTCCCGAAAGTCGATGCAGACTCTCCACTTGCCGCCCGGCTTGGAGACTAATACTACGTTAGCCAGCTAGCTTGGGAACTACACTTCGCGTATATGGCCGGCCTCCAGAAGTTTCTCTACTTCCGCCCGGATAATGGCATTATGCTCGGCACTGAAATCCCTTTTTCTCTGCTTCACTGGCCGAGCGTCCGGTCGGACATGTAACTCGTGCTGCGCTACGCTCGGCGAAATTCCGGGCAGCTCGTGTGTCGACCAGACGAAGACATCATGATTCCTTTGGAGGCATTGGATCAGTTCTTCTTTCTGTTTTTCCTCCAGATCGGACGCAATAAAGGTTGTGGCCTCCGATCGGGTGGGGTGAATCTGCACTTCCTCTTTTTCTTCATAAATTAAAGAGGGTGGCTTTTCAGTGATGACGTTTACCTCGACCCGGGGCGCCTTCCGAGCGAAACAGACTTCTGCTCGGATCATCTCTATATAGCAACGCCGAGCTGATAGCTGATCTCCCCGTACTTCTCCCACTTTGTCCTCCACGGGGAACTTGATCTTCTGATGGAAGGTTGAGACGACCGCTCGGAATTCGCTGAGCGCCGGTCGTCCCAAAATTACGTTGTAAGACGAGGGAGAGTCGACCACCACGAAGTTTATTGTCCTTGTCCTCCTGAGCGACTCTTCTCCCAGCGAGGTAGCCAGCCGGATCTGTCCGACCGGCTGAACTTCGTTGCCCGTAAACCCGTAGAGCGGGGTCGTCATGGGCAGCAGCTCGGCTCGATCAATTTGCAGCTGATCGAACGCTTTCTTGAATATGATGTTGACCGAGCTCCCTGTGTCAACAAATACGCGGTGAATAGTGTAATTGGCTATTACCGCTTTGATGAGTAAGGCATCGTCGTGGGGTACTTCGACTCCTTCCAAGTCCCCTGGTCCGAAACTGATTTCCGGTCCATTCGCCCGCTCTTGGCTGCAGCCGACTGCATGAATCTGGAGTTGCCGGACGCTCGCCTTTCTAGCTCGGTTGGAGTCTCCTCCGGTCGGCCCGCCAGCAATAACGTTGATCTCGCCTCGGGAAGTATTACTTTTATTTTCCTCTTCCCGAGCGGACGGTCGGGACCGTTCTCTGGACGCTCGGCGATTTTCCTGCCTTGGAGAACGACGCCGATCAGGAGTCTGTTGCTGCTGTGGCCTATCAGCTCGCGTCCGATCGGCTTCATGTGTTCTCTGTCGCCTTTCGACTGAGGGCGACCGCCGTCCGACATTCCGAGGCACAGGATGAGCCACGAAGGGAAGACTTCGACAATCCCTTGTGTTGTGCGTATCCGTCCGGTGGAAGGAGCAAACATCGGGGTCCATCTCTTCTTTGGCTTGGGTCGAGCGGCAGCTACCTCTTGTACGTGTGATCTATCGTGAGGGGATCGGATTGCTTCAGCTCTCGGTCCTCTGGGCGGCTGATGAGCGGCGTACTGTTTCCGCTCGGCATGAGTAGGTGCCCGCTCGGTTGGAGTTTCCTTTTTCCGGGCGGCTTGCGCTTCCTCCACGTTGATGTATTCGTTGGCCCGGTGTAGCATGTGATCATAATCTCGGGGCGACTTTCGGATGAGCGATCGGAAGAAGTCCCCATCCACTAGGCCTTGTGTGAAGGCATTCATCATGGTCTCCGATGTGGCCGTTGGAATATCCATCGCCACTTTGTTGAATCGCTGGATGTAAGCTCGGAGCGATTCACGGGCTTCTTGCTTGATGGCGAACAGACTAACGCTGGTTTTTTGATATCGCCGACTGCTTGCAAAGTGGTGGAGGAAGGCCGTTCGGAAATCTTTGAAGCTGGTGATAGATCCATCTGGCAGCCTCCGAAACCATCGTTGAGCCGATCCCGAGAGAGTGGTAAGAAAAACTCGGCATTTTACTCCATCTGTGTATTGATGGAGTGTAGCTGTGTTATCAAACTTACCCAGATGATCATCCGGGTCGGTTGTCCCATTATACTCGCCGATCGTCGGGGGCACGTAGTGCTTCGGCAGAGGATCTCGCAGAATAGCCTCTGAAAACTGGCGATTAATCCTCTCGGGTGATGCGTCCACTCGGGGGGCTTTCCCCTTTCTATCATCTCGTCTAGGCATTTCATCCGAAGAAGATCCCCTATCTCTATGAGCTGGTACGGCCTCAGGGGTGCGGAATAGAGCCCGATGAAATGTAACGGTGGCTTGCGGTGCTTCCGCTCGGCCACCAGACGCAGACGTTGCTTGCTGCTCCGGCCGCTCGGCTGTTGCTTTCTATTTTTGCTCCACAAGCTTTGCGGCCCTAATTTCGACCAGAGCATCGAGTTCCTCCGTGGAAAGCGTCACCGTGTGTTGTCATCCAGCCTCGTCCATTGTTCCCATTCGGATGCAGGAGCGTTCCCACAGACGGCGCCAAATTGATCCTGTCCGAATGCTGAACCAACGGACGCTGGGCACGTGGCGCTCCCCTGCTGCTGATGTGAGTCTCCGACTAACTGCCCGATGCTCCGGCGATCCTGCAACAAAACCTAGCCGGGGGGGGTGTCCCGGCGACGGCCCTCCGACGCTCAAGTTAGGCGAAGGAATAAGGAAGTGGCTTAGAAAATGTAGATTTGCGTACCTCCGGTTGAAGAAGTGGAGGCCTTATATAGACCTCTCGAAGGAGCCTGGGCACACCAATCGAAGCGATCACCTGCTTTCGACCATGCCTAGGTGTGGGCCTGTCAGAAGGGCATCCATAAGACCATACTGCTACTGTATCAACCTTTCCGTGACGTGATGGTGGGGCCTTTAATAGTGCCATCTTGCGTCAAGTCTAATCATCATGCCTCTGCTGACATACCATATCCTGAGCCGAGCGAATAGGCCACTCGGCTAACCACTGTTCCCTCGCCACGATTCCGGCTGAGCAGACACCTCCGCTCGGCCATTCTGTCCTCGGCCGAGCGGACACCTCCGCTCGGCCACTCGGCTCCGGTTCTCCTGCTTTGGCGTCGGAGACCCAACCCTTTAGCTGGGTAATCTCTGGTTCCGCTCGGACGGGACCCCATCTGTGGGTCCCCCATTTTTACCGCCGGATCACTAAAGAAGGAAAAAGTCAAGATACCCAAGAAGCACAAGAATCTAAAAGCAACTTGGGACGATAGTTCATCATCTGAGTCCGAGATTCAAGAATATGCCGGGATAGCACTGATGGAAAGCTATGAAGGGCAAAGTACATCAGAACCCAGCATCGATGAAGGGGGAGGGACGTCAGATGAATGCAGCGAAGCAGGGGGAGAATCAGGCTTCAAGTCTGATATGGTAAGTGAGGTATGTCTCTTACCTCCTGATCATCTTTACTTTGGTATTAAGGCTATGGCAAAATTCATGTATAAATTAGAAAATAAAAATACCAAATTAAAAAATGAAATTTTAGAAACCAAAAGAATTTTGGCAAAATCATGTCTAATAGAGGATTTTGATAAATTGAAACTTGAAAATGAAAAATTAGAAGAGGAAATAGAAAATTTGAAAAAGTCTACCTGTTCAAATATTTCTGCTTTTAAAAATTATAGAGGACTAAACTGGTATTATAGGTTTCACCAAAGTCAAATTAGAAAAATATCAAAAACCTATGTACCTAGGAAATACTTGATTAACTCTGTAGGTAGGAACCTCTATTGGGTTCCGAAAACATGTTTAACTTGAATTTAAAATTAAACTTAGCATTTTCAACGAGAAAGTTAAACAGATAGTTTCTTTATGAGGCTTTGTCTAAGGAAGTGGTTGTTGCTCCAACAACCAAGAAGGCCTAGTGCCTCGCCACTACCTGGAAGCTAAAATATTGAAATCAAATGTTTAATTAACTTTCTGGAAAAAGTATTAAAATTAGAATTAAATAATGCTTAAAAGTTTTTAAACATTTGTTTTGAAAATTTTGTTTAACTTAGAAAATGTCTCTGTTGCAAATTTTAAAAAAATTATTATTATTATGAAAATTTCTTCCAAAGAAAATTTTGAATTATGTTTGAAACTTATATTTTTTTTTAACTTAAATTGAAAATTATGTTTAAAACCTAAAAAGTATGTTTTCAAAAAATTTGGAAATCTGGTTTTAGAACTTTTTTTATTTTTGCAATTTGACTTAGAAAATTTTACTTATGAATTTTTCATACTTAGAATTTTTACAAAACTTAAACTTTTGAAAAATTCTCAAATTTTCTAACTTCATTTTTTTAAGTTAGAATTTACCTTAGACTTATTAAAAAGAACCCCAATTTTTTATGTGATTAAAGGGGGAGAAGTATGTTAAGTCTAGGGGGAGGTATATAATTTTTGAATTGACAAATCTTTGAACTCATTTGCAAAATTATTTGTTTTTATTGCATTTGTTTACCCTAGCTTAACTTGGGTTGCTCACATCAAAAAGGGGGAGATTGTTGGAACCCCAAGGTGTTTTAATGTGATCAAACAAGTTAAGTTAGGTCCTGTTTTGTCTAACCCTTGTGTTAAAATGTGCAGGAGCTTAGGAACATAGGAAGTCGAGCGGAAGACGCGACTAACGAGAAGGACGGCACAGGGAGAGAGCCGACAGGCTCGGTGCGTCCGAGGGACGAGGTGACCGTGGAAGAGTACATCGGTGGACGAGAAGAACGTACGCGATGTTCGAGGGACGAGAAACCGGGAAGGAAGGCTGCTTGAGGAGAAGGCCGGAACTTGGGTTCGGGTGAGCCCTATTCCGAATGGCCGAGATCACCCAAGCTAGCGGAGGCGGAGTTGAAGACCTGGACCGAGACGAGCTGAACCGAAGCAGAGCTACCGGACGAAAAAAGTCAACCAATGTTGACTTTTGGGTCCGGGGCGCCCGGAACGTACCGAGGCGTCTAGACCGAAGATTTTGACCAGATCGAGTTTTGACTCGATCTGAACGTTGGGGGATAAAATTTTATCCCCGCAGGGCGCCCGGACCCTTCAGGGCACCACGAACAATGCTATAAATATAGCACTGATCTGCACAGTCTTTTCAATCAACTTGTAAGAGGTAGAAATCAATCTAGCTGGTTGCATCATAGCAATCTTGAAGTTGTATCGACGACGTACTGGAAGTGCAAGTTCTTTCCCCTTGGAAAAAGGATTCTTAGATACATCAAGGGAGACTTGCCCAGTGGAGGGGAGCCCTGATAGTTGTAAAGTGGAAGACTGTGATTGTCAGCGATTGATAACAAGAGGGGCATCTAACTTGGAGGAGCTGGAGGTGGGTTGTGGAGTAAGGGGAAGTTACCTGACAGAGGAGGAAGCTTGTTCATGTTGATGTTCCCTTAGCAGATTCTAGCCTATTTGATTTAAGGTTTCTACTGTTATTCTAGATTTTTTTAAAGAGAAAGGCCACGTTGATAGCCTCCGCTGCAAGAACACTAAATTTTTTTTATAGTAAATGAATTAAGAGAAAGAGAAAAATCTCTTCTTACCGAATGAGGCACTTAGCTAGAGGTTAACTGGAGTAAGGCCAAAAATATATACTAGGCCTTCTATAGTTAACTCGGGCAAGCTGAACTTTAGGTCGTTCATATATTCTATCACTAGACCCAAAGTGGGGTCTGTATGAAGGTTCCTTAAATTAGGGATAGGAGGAAAATTTTGTCGCCAAGTTGTAGGATAGGGGGAAGGAGTTGGAAGATGAATGAAGAAAGACCTATCTCTCCATTTCTTCTGAGCTGGTACTTGATTGAATAAAATTACCTTAGGGTGAGATTCATACTGAGCTGGTGGGTGCTAGGGACTCCGACCAAATAAAGGAGATATTTGCTTATAAACAAACCAAGGTATTATCACTTTAATTGATTACTTTCCTCTCTTCATTAGTTACTCATCTCTATGTTTATTATTCAGCGTTGGGCTATTAGTATGAATGTCGCTCAACAATTGTATAATCTAGCCCAAGATTATACAAGTGTTGGTCGGAGTCCCTAGCACCCACCAACTCAGCGTTGGGCCATTTTTGAAAAAATTACTAAGTGTGTGAGGCATGAACAAAAACACGAGCTATAAGAGGGCTTTAAGGAAAAACAAGCAAGCAGGAATAAGAACTAGAGTTTGACCAGTTTCGAGCTTCCTTAATATGTGATAAGATTAACCTATAGAAATACATTTAATTATCCCTCCAAATTCTCTTGCGCTCATGATTATCAAAGATATAAAAGCTGCTAAGATGGTTGAACTTCTCTTTTAGTGCTCGCCACGAGAACAACATCTAGAGCATAGATGCTCTGTCAGTCTTGCCTTTCTCGTTCTTTTTCAATTATAGCCCGAGCTTGTTTCAGTTCCTCCATGGTTAATTGTAAGTTTCATTGATGTTGCGAAATCACCTCGTCCTTGGCTTTCGCCTCTTCAACCACAAGGGCCATGCAATATGCATGCTTATCCTTCAATAAAAGCATAGCTTAGTGCTGACTTTCAAAGTTTGCATAGGTTTTCTCCTTTAAAGCTATCTCAGCATGGGCCCGAGACTTAGCGAATAGCCAAAGTTCTTCTATATCCTTCTGCAGTGTATATTGTAAATCTTTAGTCTCTAGTGCTTCTTCTAAGGCCATCTCTTTCTGAGCAAGCAGTAGATGTAGTTGGTCTACTTGTTGATGAAGTTGTTAGAGTGCATTAGCTGCAGAGTTAGAGGCCATTAGTAACAGAGAGTTTCGTTAAGGAATGTAGAAGGAAATATACAATGGTTAACGTTATGCCCTCCTTTTTAAAAAGAGGAATTTGGATGTTAATAGCATTTGATCTTCTAGGGAGTTAAAACGTCTTTCTCTCAGGATTAGTGGGTCAACAAAAGATAAATGGTCTCAGAAAAGAAGCAACATTTATAATCACAAAGGAGTGAATGAGAGCAGCGTTGGTGTGGAAAGCATCCGACAGTTGAACCTGTGTAAACTTGTGTTTTGATTATGTCAAAGAGTCCAAAGTTAAGTTGTTTTGTTATCTAACATGTTTGAATGAGTTTGCAGAAAAGTCCTAAGTGTACTTAGGCAAAAGTTCTAGCTGCGGTTAGGTAGGTAAAAAACCCTAAGGGGTGGTAACCCTAGGTCCTAGGGGGTTGTAATGCCAGGAAGGAAGTCTTGGTGGGTCGAGGGCTTCGGACAAAAGTCCTAGAGTCGAGGACTCTAGGCGGAAAGTCCTGGTGTCGCGAACCAGGTGAAAAACTGGGCAGGTCATGGAGCGGACGTCCAGCGGAAAGTCCTGGAGCCTCGGGCGCTGAGCAAAAGTCCAGTTGGTCTGGAGAATCAACTGACAATAAGTAAACTCTCCTGAGTGGAGTAGGTGAGGACGCGTTCCCCGGTGAGGGAACAGTAGGTATCGGTTCGACCTAGGGTTTCCGGTCGAAAATCCAAAGTCAGAACCGGACAGTCCGATGACTATCAAAATACTTTAATTTTACATATCTCTATCATCCTAACTTTATTTTGCAGGGTATGTTGGACTAACATATTTTGCAGGAAGTGAATCTGGAGAAGCAACCTCGCTGCAAGGCGCGAGGACACCCTCATGGAGCTTGAGGGTGCCTTGGACACTAGTGCGAGGGCGCCCTCATGGAGCTTGAGGGCGCCCTGGACACTGGTGCGAGGGCACCTTCATGGAGCTTGAGGACGCCCTGGACCTTGGCGCGAGAGCGCCCTCATGGAGGTTGAGGGTACCCTCAGGCGGATAGGCTGTGACCGGGTCGGAGCTTATCTACGCTATGGATTTGACACGGATGAGGGCACCCTCCGTGCTGTTGAGGGTGCCCCCACGAGCTTTATAAGCTGGTTTCGAGCAGCGGCAAGGAATAACAACGAAATTACAATTTGTCTTCTTCGTGCTGCTCAAAAGACGATCTAGAAAAGTTATAGCAAGACCCCGACGACCAGGAGCTTCAAACTTATTATTTTTTGTTGTTGGTATAGATTTTACTACTGCTCTATTATTGTACTTAAATTGTAAAGAATTTTTCATGCTTATAGTGATTGCCCAAAGTAAACGCTCAACGAGTGTGGACCTTGGAGTAGGAGTCGCCCCAGGCTCCGAACCAAATAAAAAATCCTTAGTGTTTGCGTTTGCATTGTTTACTTTTCCGCTGCGTTTACTCAAACGTTTTTCGAAACGAAAGTGAAAGTCATGAACGCTATTCCCCCCCCCCCCCCCCTCTAGCGCTTTCGATCCAAGAAACAGAACTTGAGTTCAGTCAGTTGACTATACCTCCTTCGACTAGACTTAGAGGAGACCCTAGTAATACGGGTTATGGCGAGTGGGTTCAGGATATGATGTGGATATCAAAATTAAGATGAGGTGGTGGTCAAAGTGAGATAGTGTGGTATTTGTTATTTGGTTCTGTTGATCACCCAACCTCGGAGTCCTTAAATCTCATCCGCATAGCTCCAAAGAAGAATGCTCGTATAGGGCCAACCAGTTGCAAGCTTGGTAGAATATAAGAACTCTAAAGTTTTATGATGAAAATGAGAAATAGAGCACTTGGTCAGCTAATGGTTAGTCGAATTTAGAAGAGTTCGACTGGACGAAAGGCTATTCAAGCTCTATGTATTTAAGCCTTATATAAAAACTCTTAATATGCGATCGACTGGGCGAAGACCGATAGAACATAAGGCTCTCTATGTGCATTCGACCGAGCAAAGCCCAGGCGAGCATAAAGGCACTTAGCCTTATATATAACTCTTAACATATGATTGGCCGGGTGAAGACCGATCGAACGTAAGGCTCTTTATGTGCGCTCGACTGGGTAAAGTCCGGGTGAGCATAAAGACACTTAACATTATATATAACTCTTAACATATAATTGACCGGGCGAAGACCAATCAAACGTAAAGCTCTTTATGTGTGCTCAACCAGGCAAAGCCTGGGCGAGCATAAAGGTACTTAGTCTTATATATAACTCTTAACATACGATTGGCTGGGCGAAGACCGATCGAACGTAAAACTCTCTATGTGCACTCGACCGTGGAAATCCCGGGTGAGCATAAAGGTACTTAGCCTTATATATAACTCTTAACATACGACTAGCCGGGCGAAGGCTGATCGAACGTAAGGCTCTCTATGTGCGCTTGACCGAACAAAGCCCAAGCAAGCATAATGGCACTTAGCCTTATATATAACTCTTAACATGCAATCGACTGGGCGAAGACCGATCGAAAGTAATGCTCTCTATGTGCGCTTGACCGGGTAAAGTCTGGGCAAGTATAAAGGCACTTAGCCTTATATATAACTCTTAACATACGATTGACCAGGCGAAGGTCGATCAAACGTAAGACTCTCTATGTGTGCTCGACCGGGTAAAGCCCGGGCGAGCATAAAGGCACTTAACCTTATATAAAACTCTTAATACATGATCGGCCAAGCGAAGGCCAATCGAACATAAAGTTCTCCATGTGTGCCTAACCAGGATTATCGTTCTTAGTGTCAGTAACTGTCATATGTTAAATCGAATTTCAGGTTGTCCAGGTGTAAATGCAAGATAGTTTCATATAGAGCTCTAAATATATTTCTAACAGGCTGCCTATCATATAATTTACATACTATCGACTTAATCACTCGCCGAGATACCTTCAGTAGAAGACATTCTAAATATCTTATCGGCTCAATGACTGGTCGAGATACATCCAGCAGACAACATTTTGACAACTTATCATAATTGTCGGGGAATATTCTCTTGAAATCTCTTGTGAAAACTAATTGGTTTCCCACTAATGAGTCAGTTATAATAGTGTTCTCCTTCAACAACTTCAGTAATGGTGCGGAGTATAAACGACAAAAGAAGTACATATGTGGGTAGAAAAAAGTTTCCTCAAAACTATCATGAAATACTCAGGTTGTACTTTCTTCCATCACCTAACAAACTTTAATAAACCAGGGACCACCTCACGATCGCTGAAGTTATGTGAGGTGGTATAAAAAGGGAAATCCTCTCCATTGGTCAGATATGCAAACACAAACATTTACATCTGAAGTCCTATTTTCTGGTACTTGTTCTACTGTTCTTCATCCACTTTCAAGAAAGGAGACTGACTTGAACGTCGGAGGTCCTAGCCAAGGATTTCCACCCCGGTCTTAGGTCACTAGTGCCTTGTTGGCTCGTCCGGTTGTGCACAGGATCGTTGAGGAGTTTCTTCATATCGTGAGAAGATTGTTATTCTTTGACCAACCATCCATTGGAGCTAGCGGACCATCTCACAACCTTCAGACAAGATCAATAATCATACTTGTATAGATGTATTTTTATATGCGTCCGGTTATGCGTATTTTTATATCCTAACAGACCGGACCATTTATTATTATTTTTATTTTCTGTTGCACATATTTATAAAATATATTTTAACACACATCTCCGTCGGACTACCCAACAAAAACACTATGATTCATGTATACAAGTTAATTAAACTTTTAATAGGGTTAATCTCATGTTCTCTTGTTCTCTCTCTCAGATTATGCTTCTCTTTCAATCTCTATCATCAAAGATTGATTTAAATATCAGAGACACTTTACCAAATAACTCAAGTGCCCTCTGACGCGTATTAATGCATACATATTCTTCCATATCATCATTTGACGATACCAACATCTAACCAACCAAGAGAAAAAAACTCTGGACGGTCAATCTCGCGCCATGCACTAGCTAGCCACCTTGTCACAAGTCGAGTAAAGGGAACATATCGAGAACAGGGCTCCTATACATCTATATATATATACCTTTACAAAAATTTCAGCAAGAAAAACTCTACCTTTTTATTGATTAATTCAAGTGGCCAGAACGCACTGTTCCTGCAAAGGTACAACAGCTTGCTAGCTTAGGGGAAGCATCTTACTGTCAATTAATGGCTATGCTACACATTGTTATGTGCTTTAATTATCTTTTCATGTTATTTCTGATGAAATGTCTTTATCTGCTCTTTAATTTGCATCATCATTGATGGTACCTAGTTATTTGTCGAGCCGCCGGGCACATTTAATTTTTATCCGACAGGGTCATTTCCCAAGTACTCACCGACTAGTTAATCTCCTTTAGACCGAGTACCCTTTGTTTATCGGGCAATAACCTATCCAGGCTCAAAAAACCTAGTCGGAGTCGATCAATTTGACACTCGGCCTCAACCTATCTCTGACAATCGGACATCCTACCGAGAGATTCTCGGAGGTGTGTATAACGGTAGTTACTCCTTTATCGCTTAACAATCTCTTAGTGGAAAAGCAGACATCGTACGTGGAATTTTGTCAAGTCCAACGACTATTCCCTAACAGCCTATCAAGGCTAATAGCCGCCCCCTAATAGTCCTTTAGGTAGCGTTTGGTTGTGTGATAGGATTATTGAGGGATTATACATTTGCATGATAATAATCTTTTAATGAGGATATTTAGTAAACTATGATAAAATTATTTTTGTTTGGTATGATGTTTATGGTAAGGATAAAAGTATGGATTATTAATTATATGACTAAAATATCCTCAGTATTAGTAATTTTTAGGGCAAGGAAAGCATCAAAGCAAGGGTAAAAATGTCCTTTTAATTAGTTATCAAGTTTACTGTTCAATTTAGGATTATTAATACTTTCTTTGAAGTGGGATTGATTTTCCAGCTACTACAGTATTTAATCAGGCTCTAAAGTTATCATTGGCTTTTTAAAAAACTAGTCAAAACATGGATTTAACTTGTAATCCTATCCTAATCCACCGTACCAAATAGGGCCTTAAGGGAGTATGCCTCATGGACATGTGGCCTCCTCCGGGAAGATTCTTTTCCACCGGTTATATAGGCTGAGGTATGACTTTTTTCTCGCACGCGGAGGCAACTATTCTCCATAAAACTTTCTCTAACGCTTTGATCTCTTCTCATCTAAGCTTATTCCTTTGATCTGTTCTAACTTGGGCGTCGAAGTGGTCACACCGATAATATCGATCAACCACTGACATCCTTTTTTACGTAGGCCTCCGGATCTTGGCCAGCTGGGAGACCAACGCGGCTTTGGCTTAAAAGGAGTTTAGGAGAGGAGAAGAGGAGCCCGAGCAAACGAAAAGGACACCATCAATCATCTACACATAAAATAAAATGTTCGTAATCAATGTTGAAATCTTCATCGGTCAAAAGAACAACAACTGAGCATGTGATTTGTACAGGTACAGAGACAACAAGTATAAAACTATATGTATACACAGACCATGAAATCACTTTCTAATTTTAAAAAACAAAAACAAAAAACAGATGTTGGAGTAGGTGACATGTTCTATCCGATCTTACAACTTTATTATAATTAAACACAATACAGTAAAATAATACAAGGAACAGAAATCTGGTACTAGGGTAGTGCATTTAATAGATCAAAGGCTCTAGCTTAAACAAATGCCTGCAAGCTAGCTATTAAATCCTGACGAAATCCTATATCAGCAGTTGTTTATGAGCTCTGGTGTTCTAATCAAGAGGTCTCTTTGTTTTATCCTCTGTCAGTTTCCTTCATGGCCTGTGGAGCTGGCAAGAATTATCCAAACCCTAGAAACCAGAATCCATGCAAACAACAAGCTTCCACATGCTAGTGGACAAAGTGTCCAGTACAAGTATTTGGTTTTTTTTGGGTAATTGTAAAAAAAAATTCATTCTTGAAGATTCCACATAGCTAATTAAGTAATAATATTATTGTGATTATATATTTAGTAGTGTAAAAATAGTGAAATAAATAGAAAATTAGAGTTGATTTGTCATTAAAAGATCTAATATGCTTATGTTAAGGTTTTTTGGTTCTCTAAATAGTACAAGCATGTAAAATTGAACAAGAAAAAATTTTACGGTTCAACATAAGTCTATGTGTACATCATGAAAGTAAAATATATACAATAATCACGATAAATCTATCGCTTGAACCGTACGCAATAACCATCTTAATCGTAAAGAAGAGAACTTTGTTGTAGGGAAGAAATTTTGGTAGCGAAAGATAGAAAAGAATAGTGTTCTAGGCTAAGATCATTACATCGATCTCTCATATCACTAGTCTTTCATTGATCCTTAATTGGACTTCTATCACCCAACATAATCATCCTATGTACGTTATATGATGTCGACAATTCAAACCAAATTGTCTCTATTTAACTTTATATGATTCTTCCACACTTCGTGTACAATTTTGTCTAGAGATGTCATAAATGTGTACAAATTACTTTGGCCCATAAAATTTTCCATTTTATTTTTCAATTTGGACACAATAATAGTAATAGTAAAATTGATTTGGACTAGTCACAATCATTCTAAATAAATTTCAAGGTTAATTTCTATCAAATTTATTAAAATCTTAGTGTTAATCATTATCTAATATTAATCCCATCAATGTTACATGATTGTAACATTAGATAGTAAATACAAGATTAAATTACTCCCAATAATATTTTTTTTGATAAGTAAAATGTATACCTAATACCAAAAAGTACAAAATGGTTCCCAAGTAGCTACCCATGCATGTATGATAGAGTATTAGATCATAGTAGATTTTTATGGATCGATATATATGGTGGCAAAATATGAATATACTCGTCCTCAGTACCCCCGTCAATCCGTCTCAGGGCCAACATGAAAGAGATAAATCACGGACGACTACTAATCTTGGAAATAATGACTAACACATAAGGAAGGTATTTACCTCAGCTAAGTATTCTCTCTGTGCTCCTTATCAAAAAAAAAAAATACTATTTTGATCCCTACATTTTTTTTTAAGTAAAAATGTATGTCTGATGCCAAAAAGTACAAAATGGTTCCCAAATAGCTACCTATAGAGTATGAGATCAAAGTAGATATCTAGGGATCAATATATATGTATTTATACATACTTGGGTATTCTTTTTATGTCTAACCATCCCTTATTAAAAAAACTACTATTTTGAGCCCTACATTTTTTATAAGTAAAATATATATCCAGTGCCAAAAATACAAGATGGGTCCCAAAGAGTTACCCATGTTTGATAAAGTATCATATCAAAGTAGATTTCTAGGGATTGATATATATATATATATATATATATATATATATATATATATATATATATATATATATATATATATATATATATATATAGTCTAAATGCCCCTCAAAAAAAAAAACTACTATTTTGAGCTCGACATTTCTTATAAGTAAAAATGTATATCCGGTGCCAAAAAATACAAAATGGTTTCCAAAGAGCTCACTATAGAGTATCAAATCAGAGTAAAAAACTACTATTTTGAGCTCTATAGTTTTTTATGAGCACAAAATGGGTCTCAAAGAGTTATTCATGTATGATAGAGTATTAGATTAGAATAGATATCTATCAATATATATGTATTTGTACACATCTGAGTATTAGCGTTTGATTTGCGTGATAAGATTATTGATGGATTATAAATTTGAGTGATAGTAATGTTTTAGATGAGGATATTTAGTAAAGTATGATAAAATTCTTTTTTTTTGGTATGACTTTTATGGTAACGATAAAAGTATAGATTATTAATTATATGATTAAAATGCCCCTAGTCTTTAAAAATAATTTTAAAATATAAAAAAAAACTAATCAAACTAAATGAAATTACTAGATTTCTTTGATTATGATTAAATAAATAAAGTGGAAAAAAAAGAAATTGATCGCATAAAAAGGACGAGCGAAGTGATAAAAAGAGATGCAAATAAAAATCCTAGTTTCCTCCAATAACTCTTTGATCACCGGCAAAACATTTCAGGCGGTGACTCCCGACCACCTTGGGTAAATTGAAGAGGTGCAACTCAATTTTAATATTTTTAGATTTCTTTGTGTGTTAAAATTTATTGTCAACCTGCTCTTCAGTACTTTCTCAATTTATTGTCAGATTTATTAAGTAATGAAATAAAGCTGTGAAACAGTATGCTCTAGAAAATTTAGTGCCCAACAGTAGGATTTTTTAAACTAAATATGCATATAGATAAACTCCAACAACGAAACCAAATATGCAAACAGGGTGTTGGAATGAAAGGAAGTAAATATCACCACCACACTTCGTCCAAAACAATAATACTCACTTTTAAAAGTAATAGATAAACTCTCAATATTGAAATGGAAAAAGATATATATATATATATATATATATATATATATATATATATATATATATATATATATATATATATATAAATTTGTTATCCTGCGCGCCGCGCATGATAACAATTGTTTTTATTTTATTTTTATTTTTTTTAATTTATGAATTAAAAAAATAAATGAAAAAAAAAATAAAAAATAAAAATTTTTTTAAGAGTTTATTTTTAGGGTTCAGGCTTTGGTTGTAGTATTAAAGTTATTTTTTTTTTTTTAGATTTTACCTCTGGGGTTTAGACTTCCCAATTAAGTTATAGTGTTTGGTTTTTAAAAAAAATTAAAATAAAATTAATTTAAGCATTTATTGAGTATTGTAATATGTTAAGGGGATATATTAAGGTATTAAAAATTTATATAAGGAAATGTTTAATTTTTTAATTGATTTTTTAAATTTAAAATATTAAAAAAAAAAAAAAAAAAAAAAAGCTGATCACAGACCGATCAGTACATATCCTGATCGGTCTGTGGACCGATCAGGACATATGTCGCTCACGGTCGCGCGTCTTAAATCCCGCAGCATATATATCCTCATATATATATATATATATATATATATATATATATATATATATATATATATATATATATATAATAATTTACCTTTAGAAAGAGATGATTTTATAGAGATTAAGCACACTAAGATAAAATCATAGCATTTAGATCCACCCCCACTTTTTTTTTTTTTGATCACTTTTGCTATGACGTCAGTATAAAAATGAGAAGTCGAGAAATGAGAATTGAATACGATGTAAATTTTTGTTGCTAGGCAAAGGCTAACAAGATCCTTTTAACCAGTTATCATGGTTATGGTACAAGTTGAGATTAATAATACTTTGTCCGAAGCATGATAATTTTTCTAGGTGTTATAATCATGACTTTACAGTTATCCTTGACTTATTTAAAAATAAGTCAAACATGAGTGTAATTCATAATCCTACCCTAATCAATCATACCAAACAGGCCATCCATGTCTAACTATCCCTCACCAAAAAACTTACTATTTCGAGTCCTCTGTACATAGTGTATGAAGACAGAGCAAGGTCCGGGCCTTCTCAAAGCTCTACTTCCACAGTAGTGTTGCATAAAGACCCAGAGTGCCCTCTGATAGGAGGGCATCCCAATAATATTTAAGATCGTAAAGAGGGATGATATATATATAGTAGGTCTAGTATCATACTCGATCGATTACATATCTCTTTTAAAGAAAAAGAAAAGAAAAGAAAAGAAATGAAAAGCAAAGAAATTATTGATAACAGTCAATCAGATAATCAGCTTGTCTCTTCTTCTTCTTCTTCATCATCTTCTTCTTTCTTCCATCAGCTTTCTTTCTGACATTGCACAAGACTTAAAACACTTTACGACGTATAATTACTTACACAAACAAAAGTGTTTTCCTTTCTCCTCCTCCTCCTCCTCTCTTTTTGTTTTTTTTTGTTTTTTTTTTAACAGTCCTACTGTTCGTTTCTCTTTACAAAAATTAATCTTCTTCACACAGATTATTAATTTCTGTACGTTCATCTGCTTAATTCCCTTTTCCATTTCACCTTGAATATATATAATTCGTCCAAAACCAGGGGCAGAATCGAAGGAGATGGGTGAAAGCAAACGCTCCAAGTCGGTGGCCCCATTCCTCCTCACATAACGACACCCTTTGCCTGCTCCACGCCCCCTTTCCTCCGTAATCTCTCTCTCCCTCATTTATTTAACTACTTATTTAGTTTGTTGGGGCCAATTTTTTTTCCTCTCCTTTTTGTTGTCTCCTGGCTCTCAATTGATGGATGGTGGTGGGAAGAGGAGGAAGAAGCGAGGGGCCGGCAGAGGGTAGAGAGGAGGGAGGAGGCGGCGGCGACGCAGTGTCGAAGAAACATGGTAAAGGAGGAGATCGTCCATAGCTTGTCTGTGTCCCTAGCTCGAAACTGTTTGATTAGTTTTCAGCTAGCTTCCTTTTGTGGTTGTTGATTAGTGCAGCGAATTTTGGGGGTTTCTTCTCTCCTGTTTTGTCTTTAAGGATCAAGAGGAAAGGAGGAGTGGAGAGAGCGCGGCCGGGGAGAGTGCCATTAGAGGAAGAAGAAGAAACCAAAGAGAGAGATATAGATCGCCATCAAGTAGGTAGAAAATGGCATCAGCTTCCTCGTCGTCACCTTTCCATGGAATTAGAGATCGAGAGGAACATCTACAAAATCGGATGAAGACGGCCACGACGACACCGCCCGATCATGAGCTTCAGCAACAGTCTTCTTCTTCGGCGGCGCCGGCAAAGAAGAGAAGAAGCCAACCAGGGAATCCAAGCAAGTATCTGAAAACACTCAATCTTGATTTATTTTTTATTTTTACAGGATTTTCATCTTCCAGCGGATCTATTAACCCCTTTGTAACAAAATTCTAATTTTGATTTATTCGATTCGATCGGTTCGACTGAGCTTTATATTTTATTAGAAAGAACAAGAATTCCATGGATCCTCAATCCTAGGGCATGCATATGCATATAATAACCCTAATTATTGAATCATGGCGTTGACACCGAATCCACATGCGCTGTCGAGTGAGCAGATCCCGACGCGGAGGTGATCGCGCTGTCGCCGACGACGCTGATGGCGACGAACCGGTTCGTGTGCGAGGTGTGCAACAAAGGGTTCCAGCGGGAGCAGAACCTGCAGCTCCACCGGCGCGGCCACAACCTGCCGTGGAAGCTCAAGCTGAAGAGCTCCAAGGAGCCGCCGCGCCGGAAGGTGTACCTCTGCCCCGAGCCCTCCTGCGTCCACCACGACCCCGCCCGCGCCCTCGGCGACCTCACCGGCATCAAGAAGCACTTCTGCCGCAAGCACGGCGAGAAGAAGTGGAAGTGCGACAAGTGCGCCAAGCGCTACGCCGTCCACTCCGACCTCAAGGCCCACGCCAAGACCTGCGGCACTCGCGAGTACCGATGCGACTGCGGCACCCTCTTCTCCAGGTCCTTCCCTCCCTCCCTCCCTCCTCCGTTAATCATTTTATCAGTAGATTTCTTAATTTGGGAAGTGTCTGGGAGGCTGAAATTAGATAGGATTAGGGTTCTCGCTCTCTGTGACTTTTTAGGGTTGTTACCTGGTTGGATTCCCTAGAGATAGAGATAGAGAAAGAGAGAGAGAGACGACTGCTCTGTTCCCACGTGAACAAGCTACTGCTACTGCCGGGTCACTGAGCGAGAGGACCGAGCAGGAAGAAAGAAAGCTCATCGTCTTTTTAATTGACGAGCCCATGGGAACCGACGCCACCCTATTCACGTGGTGCCAAGTAAGCATCTTTTTGCAGGTTTGTTCTCTAGCGACATGGGTTGGTTGATGTGCATGCATGCAGCACTGGCAGGTCCGGCCAGCCTTTTGGTGAAAACCTAGCTAGCAAGGGAACTTCGATCGAGCGTCGTGGCGGGTCTCTCTTCATTGATTGACGGTTTTGTCGAGTTCTTGGAGCCTCTCGATCGCCGGCCTCCTCGTCGTCCCTCCTCAGATCGAGTATGGAGGAACAGCGCTCGGGAATCTGGAATTTAGGTGGCTTTTCATGGTTTTGGTAAAAAATTCTCTGCCCGGCCGGTTGGTTGGGTCAGCTAGCCATGATGTCGACTCATTGATTACGAGTGCACAGGTGTTTTTTTCGCAGATCATAAAAGTGCCGAAGAACAATTCTCTCTCTCTTTCTATGCCGTTCGTTCATTAATTCGGTCGTTAATTAGTGATCGATTGAATTTGTTCGTCTTGTCTTTGTCTTGTTTTGATCGTCGCTGGCTGCATGCAGGCGCGACAGCTTCATCACTCACCGAGCGTTCTGCGACGCGCTGGCGCAGGAGAGCACGAGGTTGCCGGCGGCGGGGTGCGTCGGCGGTGCCGCAGCCCTCGGGAATCACCACCACCTCTACGGAAGCGGCATGATGCATGCGCCGGTGAATCTGTCTCAGGTGGGCTCGCAGCAGCTCTCGTCGCTTCGAGACCAAAGCAACGATGCGTCGCAGTTTCATCAGCAGCTTGTCAATCCCCTGAGCGGCTCTCCGGCGCAGTTTCGGTCGACGACTCCGACGGCGAACTTCTACCTCGGGAACGGCGGCGTGCAGGACTTCAACGCTGAGGAGCAGTCGTCTCTGCTGCAAAGGAAGCCTTTTCATGGCCTGATGCAGCTCCCGGATCTGCAAGGAAATGCCTCTTCGAGTAACTTTTTCAACCTCGGGTTCTTCTCCAACAATAATGCCGTCGACGGCGGCGGCGGCGGCGGTGCCGACCCGACCTCGTTCTTCTCCGGCAACCTCATCGTCGATGGGCAGATGGCTTCTCCTTCTCTTTACGACACCGAGTCATCCTCGTCAGTCCACCCGCGGATGTCCGCCACTTCGCTGCTGCAGAGAGCAGCCCAAATGGGCTCCACCACAAGCGCCGGCCCCGGCGGCGGCGGATCCTTACTACTGGCAGGATTCGGCAACCCCAAACCGCCGCCCCCAAGCTTCGGCGGCGGCCTAGATGCCTTTCACACCGACATGGACAACGTGGCCAGCTTCCAAAACATAATGAACGCGTTCGCAAACGGAGGCACCGCCGGCCCCGGCCTGTTCAGCAGCGTCGCGGGGTTCGGCGAAGGCGCTCCACGACACGACCCACGGGAACTGACCCGCTTCGTCAGTACTGGACTGGATGATCCAGTCGACACCAAGTTCAATCTCGCCGGCGGTGGCCTTGGCGGCTCCGACCACCTGACCAGAGACTTCCTCGGAGTCGGCGGCATGGCGAGGAGCATCGGAGGCGGCGCCGCCGCCGCCGCCATGTCCCTAAGGGAACAGGTTCACGGCATGGACGTGAGCATGCTGGATCCTAAATGACGAACCACATAGCTCAACAAGGTGAAACCAATCGATCAAAAGCTCAATTAGCTGCATGCTCAATCTAATAAACTATGTTTCATGTACTTAATTAGCATCCTTAAATTCTCTCATAGACACAATGTTAAGTCATAATTTTCTTTCTTTAAAAAATATATATATATATATTTCCATGTTGTTGGTAAATTAATTATAGGGGTTTAAATCTATTTAGGAACACTAATCTATGTGATTAGTGTGGTAATATGTCTTGTTACTGTTGAGGCTTGCATGTGTTGTGTTCTCTGACATGCACCTCATTCATTCTTCAAGTACTTGAGAGGTTTAGTGGTCATTCATGTCTCATTCTTTGTGAGCCCCTTCAATTATTTTTGGTACTTGTGACTGTGTGAGAGAGGAGAGAGAGTTTTGTATATGGTTGATGATTGAGGGATGGAGACAAAAGGTTTAGGAAGGCAAGATTCTTATACAAGAAAGAAAAGGTTCATTCTTCGTGAGAAAAATAATATAGTGTTTAATCAGTTAAGCTTTACCTAAATAAAGTGGTTGTTCTTTGTCTGATTAGTTGTAAGATGCAATAGATTTTAAAATGTGAGTTAATGTAATATTTTATGACCTTGACCATGGGTCATAGAAATATAAAAATATGTTATTTGTTAAGCTTTACCTAGAGTGGTTGTTTGTTAAGGGGCTTGATAGAGTTTAGTTGTAAGATGTCATGTTATAGGACTTGTGTGATGACACTTGATTCACCTAACAAATTTTAAAACATTTTAAATGTAAACTAATGTAAAAGTTATAATTTATATTAGAGTGGATATTTATGATCTTGACTATGAGTCACAGAAATAAAAACAAATAGGGAATCAAAATTTGAATTTCAAATGGGATGAATAATTTAAAATTTGATTACTGAGTATGTATTATAGATTTAGAGGAGAAGATTATCTATCTTTAAATTAGCCATTTAAGTTTGATCAATCTTTAAATTATTGAAATAATATTTTTTTAAAAAAACAAATTAAAAGAGAATCATATATATATATATATATATATATATATATATATATATATATATATATCATTTTTATATATAAAACACATATATTATATATATATATATATATATATATATATATATATATATATATATATATATATATATATATATATAACCTTTTTAATTAATTTGGATTAGTTGTTAGGCTCTATTTAATAAGAAAAATGATATGCACAAGGAAAAAAACTCAATGAAAACCTCAAGAATAGACACATAAAATGATGGGACCCACAAAAAGTGAAATGGTGGGCCATGACTTTATGTGTCTATCCTTGAGGTTTTCATTGAATTTTTTTCCTTATGCATATCATTGCTCATTTAATAAAAGCCTTTTTTTTAATGACGAACTAAACTTATTACTAGTTCAGAGAAGGCTCATTCTTATTCTTTCCCATCTTCAACTTAATCTTATAAAACTTCCTCGGTCATTCTTGTAATTTCCCATTTTCAACTTAATCTTATAAAACTTCCTCGGTCATAGATGCACTAAACATACAAACACGCATCGGAAAATATTAGTTCCTCCAGAAGATCCATGCGAAGGGAAAGAGAAATTCCTACATATACTAAGTTTTCTAGCATAACATGAGAGATTATACCTTTGTAGCATGCTCACGGACTCCCGACAACTTGGATCACAGCACGATCTCGCGTTCGCGCCTCTACGGTATCCACATGAACAAGCGTTCGTTTGTCTCACAAACTCACAAAAGGAGAAAGGTTGTGCTAGCAACCTATAAAGTGGATTTCGGCCAAGAGGAGAGGAGCAAGGAGAATGAAGAGAATTCCTAAAATGAAGAGCAAAAAGCTTAATTATCTTCATCCAATGAAAATACTTAATTAGCATTAATAGCCTTAATGAGCATTTACACTCCATTAAGGACCAAACTTGTAACTCCTCATTTCAAATGAGTGTAACTCTTCATTTCAAATTCAATTTCGAAAATTGAATGAAATGAATAATTGAATTTCGAAATTCAATAATTATCTTCATTAAATCTCACTTGAGTCTAACTCAAGCTAAGTCTCCTCACTTGAGTCTAACTCAAGTTTAATTCAATCGAGTCTTACTCAATTAATCCTCATGCAATTCAAATTCAATGAATCACTATTTCATTAATTCAAATTGACTCCATGAGTCTAATTTGAATTGGACTTAATCCAACAATTATATCCAATTGAGT
Organism: Zingiber officinale; assembly: GCF_018446385.1. Lineage (NCBI taxonomy): Eukaryota > Viridiplantae > Streptophyta > Magnoliopsida > Zingiberales > Zingiberaceae > Zingiber > Zingiber officinale. Next base: position 102,334,201 of record NC_056001.1, on the reverse strand, counting down.
CCAACTCAATAAGTCCAATTCGGATTAGACTTAATCCAATGATTATCATATGAACCTATCTCCAAATCTACTTATTCTTTGTGTGTGACCCAATAGGTTCTCGTAACGTTGACAATGTACCCAAATCAACATTTAGATACATAAGCAATGAGTGACATCTAGCAAGGCATCATTGCTACCCAAGTGACGAGAAGGTCAAGATCCGACCTAACCTGTCCGTGGCTATTATCTTGTATGACTTTATCTCTCTATCCTTGATATCTAGGTTGATCAATGAGGCATAGACCGTGTCATCCTCTTATCAACCTTTGTGTTTCTTGATCTCTAAGTAGACACACTCAATCAAATAAGCTCAATATCTCATATTGACTCATTTATGCATAATCATGCTTTCTTGTGCCCTACTAATCAAGGGGTCCACAGATATCGCTTCCGTCATATGAAAGGGATAAATCTCATCTACATCACTCACATCCCTCCGCATAATTCATTGCATACTCAGTGATCGACTTTATTGTCCACCTTGTTATAGGTGACGTTTGACAATACCAAAGTACACAACTCCTTATGTAGGGAATCGTAGTGACTTCAGGTCTAAGGACTATTCATACCAATAGTCACATGAGAATGTTTATGACACTCATATAATGATCCATGAAATATTATCATAGCGGGTCATTCAGTATATATTCTCTAATATATACTCATGTGCCAACCTGATATCTCATATCCATGACTTGTGAGATCAAGTCATCCGTTGACCTACATGCTAGTTTCAACGCATTAATATTGTCCTTGTATATTAATGCTCGATTAAGAACAGTTAAGAGTAGTGTTCTCTGTAATATCTCACTATTAATCCAACCAATTGATATATTGTAGATAAAAACCTACTACCAAAGGACATTATTATACTTTTTCAATTGGCACTGAACTGAAATAAATATAATAATCAACTTTGTCTTTTATTAATAATGATATATGATACAAAATGAGCCCTTTACAATCATCTCATAATTGATACTATGGCTAATACTAACAATCTCCCACTAGCACTAGTGCCAATCACTGAGATATCGAATACCCATTGACTTAGTGTGACCATCATGCTTTCTCTGTGCCAAAGCCTTGGTCAAAGGATCCGCAATGTTAGCATCGGTCGGTACTCTGCATATCTTCACATCTCCTCGATCGATGATCTTTCGAATGAGATGGAATCACCGTAGTATGTGTTTGGATCTCTGATGAGAGCGAGGTTCCTTAGCCTATACAATAGCCACATTGTTATCACAATAGAGGTCTATTAGACTCGCTATACTAGGAACAACACCAAGCTCTGTAATGAACTTCCTGATCCAAACAGTCTCCTTTGCTGCAGCTGAAGCAACAATATACTAGACATCTGTTGTAGAATCAGCGACTGTGTCCTGCTTCGAACTCTTCCAGCTCACAGTACCACCATTTAAGCAAAACACATACGCTGATTGCGATCTGTAATCATCCTTATCTGTTTGGAAGCTAGCATCAGTGTAACCCTTTACAACAAGCTCTCATCGCCTCCAAAGATCAAGAAATAATCTTGAGTCCTTCTCAAGTACTTAAGAATATTCTTGACTGCTGTCCAGTGACCTTCACCTGGATATGACTGGTATCTGCTCATCATGTTTAACGCATACGAGACATCTGAGTGAGTACAAAGCATGGCGTACATGATAGACCCTATAGCAGATGCATAAGGAATCTGATCTATGCGATCCCTTTCTACCTTAGAAGAGAGACATTAAGTCTTCGAAAGACTCATACCATGTGACATAGGCAAGAATCCCTTCTTGGAATTTTTCATGGCAAAATGTTTAAACACCTTGTCAATATATGCACTCTGGCTTAGGCCAAGCAATCTTTTAGATCTATCTCTATAGATCTTAAGGCCTAAAATATAGGCTGCTTCTCCTAAGTCTTTCATTGAAAAAGAATTCTCAAGCCAAGTTTTCACTGACTGAAGAGTAGGGATATCATTTCCAATGAGTAGTATGTCATCTACATATAATATGAGAAAGATAACTATGCTCCCACTAACCTTCTTGTAGACACAAGGTTCATCTTCATTCTTAATGAAACCAAACGTTTTGATCGCATCATCGAATCGAAGATTCCAACTTCTAGAAGCTTGCTTTAATCCATATGGATCTTTGCAACTTACAAACCTTTCCAGCATGCTTTAGATCTACAAAACCCTCAGATTGTGTCATGTACACATTCTCGAGTAGATTTTTGTTAAGAAATACGGTTTTGACATCCATCTGCTAGATCTCATAATCATAGTAAGCTGCAATAGCAAGCAAAATCCGAATGGACTTAAGCATCGCAACTGGTGAAAAAGTTTCATCATAGTCTATACCATGAATTTGCTTGAAACCTTTAGCTACCAATCTACCTTTATAGGTATGCTTATGCCCATCCATGTCAGTCTTCACTTTGAAGACCCACTTACACCCAATGGGTTTTATCCCTTTAGGTGGATCAACTAATGTCCATACTTGGTTAGTGTACATGGATTCCATTTCGGATCTCATGGCCTCTAGCCACTTCTCAGAATCTGGGCCCTATACAACTTCCTGATAAGATGTAGGCTCATCAAGACCAATAAGCTCTACATCACCGTGGTCAGACAAGAGAAATGAATATCTCTCAGGTTGACGACGGGTCCTATCAGATCTGCGTAGAGTGTGTGCTACTTGAACAGGTTGTTGTTCCACAACTTCTTGTGGTTCCTGTTCAATTTCTATCAAGACATCAGTGCTAGTTTGTGTATCTTGAATTTCTTCAAGATCGACTTCACTCCCACTAGTCTTTCTAGAAATAAATTCACTTTCTAGAAAGACACCAGTTCTGGCAACAAACACCTTGCCTTCTATGGGATTATAGAAATAATATCCCTTTGTTTCCTTGAGATATCCTACAAAAAAATACTTGTCTGATTTGGGTCCAAGTTTATTTGAGACTTGTCGTCGAACGTAAGTCTCACAACCCCAAATCTTTAAAAGACATCTTGGGGCTCTTCCCAGTCCATATCATATATGGTGTCTTTATGACGACCTTAGATGGAACTCGGTTAAGTGTGAAAGTGGTCGTCTCTAGAGCATGTCCCCAGAAGGAAGTCAGAAGATCTGTATTACTCATCATCGATCGTACCATATCTAATAAGGTGCGATTTCTCCTTTCTGATACACCATTCCATTGTGGTGTTCCAGGTGGAGTGAGTTGAGATATGATCCCACACTCAATGAGATGGTCATGAAACTCTTGGCTAAGATATTCCCCACCACGATCTGATCGAAGTATTTTAATACTCTTACCAAGTTGATTTTGTACTTCGTTCTTGAATTCTTTAAACTTTTCAAAGGATTCTGACTTGTGTCTCATCAGATACACATAGCCGTATCTACTGAAATCATTAGTGAAGATAATGAAGTAATAATAGCCTCCTCTAACATCTATTCTGAAAGGGCCACATACATCTATATGTATGAGTCCTAACAGATCATTAGCCCTTTCGCCGTGTCCACTAAATGGAGTCTTTGTCATCTTGTCTTGAAGACAAGATTTGCATGCCTCATATGATTTAAAATCAAATGAGTCCAAAAGTTCATCCTTATGGAGTTGAGATATGCGACTCTCATTTATGTGACCCAGGCGATAATGCCAGAGATATGTTTGGTTCAAATCGTTAGACTTGAACCGTTTGGTATTTATGTTATAGATTGAGTTTTCAAAGTCTAGAACATAGAGGTCATTCATAAGAGGTGCACTACAATAGAACATATCATTGAAATAAACAGAACAACATTTGTCCTTTATTACAAATGAAAAGTCTTTTTTGTCCAAACAAGAAATAGATATAATGTTCTTTGTCAAAGCGAGCACATAACAACACTCTTCTAGTTCTAAAACAAGCCGAGTGGGCAAAGATAAAGAATATGCTCCTACATCGACAACAGAAACTCTTGCACCATTGCCTACTCGTAGGTCCACTTCGCCCTTTGTCAACACTCTACTATTTCTCAACCCCTGCACATTAGTACAAATGTGAGATGCACATCTGGTATCTAATATCTATGAAGAAGAAATAGATAGATTGACTTCTATAACATATATACCTGAGGCAGAAGTCTCACTTCTCTTTCGTTTCAGTTCCTCTAGGTATACCTTGCAGTTCCTCTTCCAGTGTCCGGTCTCACCGCAGTGGAAGCAGGTTCCTTCCTTAGCAACCCCACCTTTGAGTTTCAGTGCATGAGTCTTGCCCTTGCTTTCGGTTTGGGTCTTACCCTTATCTTTAGGCTTCCACTTGCCTTTGCCCTTATACACTATTAAAATGGAACTAGGCTTTGCCTTCTTAAGGTTGAGTTCAGCAGTTCTCAACATGCTCAACATCTCAGGCAGTGATTTGTCAATTTCATTCATGTTGTAGTTCATGACAAATTGACTATAGCTATCGGGCAATGACTGCAAGATAAGATCAGTGGTCAATTCTTGGCCTAGTGGAAATACCAACCGCTGTAGGCTTTCTACATACCCAATCATTTTGAGTGCATATGGTCCTACGAGACTTCCTTCTTGTATTCTGCATTGAAACAGTGCTTTAGAGATCTCAAATCTCTCATGCCTTTCTTGTCCTTGATATAGTTGTCTAAGGTGTTTAACCATATCATAAGCATCCATGTTCTCATGTTGCTTATGAAGCTCAGAGTTCATGGTGGCGAGCATAAGGCATGACACATCTAATGCATCATCTTGATGTTTCTTGTAAACATCCCTATCAGCTCTAGTGGCAGTAGCGGGGGGTGCCTTAGGAATGGGCTGCTTTAGGGGGTACAGTTTTCGTTCTTGCTTGAGAACTATTCTCAAGTTTCTGTACCAGTCTAGGAAATTAGCTATATTGAGCTTGTCCTTATCAAGGACAAATCGCAGAGAGAGAGTGTTTGACGTATTTGATGATATGATTATCTACAACAACATAATGCAGAACTTAGTATCATATATCGATCATTTAATTAGGCCTTTAATTAAATGATTCTCCCACAGAATTATAAAGTTTGGTAGAAGCAAGTCATGGTTGTGGTTTTACCCACACTACTAGCTCCAATTCCAATTGCGATAATATTCATGTGGGACAAGATCCATATTATACCTCATCTTGGGTTAGCTTTGGCTAATCACCCAAGACTCGTATAATGTAGGTAGGCATCTTATACCAATTGCATCAAATGCAACTCTTGTATAGCTAGATGAACAATATTATTTGTTCATTTTCCCATCTTATGAAATTCATATTATAGCTCATCTTGAGTTAGCTTTGGCTAATCGCCCAAAATTAGTACAACTTGAATTCCATCTTATGGGATATGCCTCTAAGCTCTCATTCTAAATGAGACAACTTAGTTAAGTTGCACCCAAGTTTAATAGTCGGACATCACAATTGTCCTACCGCACTCTAGCAAGATAAATTGAGTCACTTTGCTTTGGCAAAACCTGACTACAATTGATCGAGCTAGATGTGAGTATTAAACTTTTGGTAGACATATTCTTAAAGGACCTAATTATATATATTAAACATGTATCGAATACATCACAAAGCACACATCACACATATATGCATAAATCAAAACGTGACACGGTTATGACCCCCATAAACGACGATCTTCTCAAGCCAATGAGAAGAACGATGAGTCCACCTAGGTCAAAGCAGCTTCTCCAAGCGCTCCCTTTGTCTTCATGTGTTGTTGTCTTTCCTTCATTCCTTTTCACCCATCATCCAGTAGACTAACTCCTTTCTAATTTGTACATTACAAAATCTAAAGAAACTTGATTTGCATTCGAGTGTAGTCTAAAATTACAACTAGAATAAAAAGGATGAAGGCACGACACGCAAGCCATATTATGAATTACAACAACACACACAACCACATAGGGGGTTCAAGGGCCATAATTATGCACCATGTCATATATATTCACAATATACTTATGACAAAAATTTACTATGATTGTAATAACAAAATATGAGCCACAATGCCACGGCAGTCTCGCTAGCCTATTAGCAGGCAGGGTCAAGGGGCAGCGCCCCTTGCGGGGGTTAGGGGCAGCACCCCCGAAACAAAATTAATTTTGCATACTCGTTTATGAGTTGCTGCCATGCCTGAGACCCTACTATCCTTAAGACCGACTATGTTTCATTCCAAACAAAACACCTTTGGTCGAGACCTTGTTGGTCACATACCAACTATGTTTCGTTCTTAACTATGTCTATTTAATGTATCATTAGAGAATGTTATAAAGCAAATGATTTACGCAGTAGTGTTTGTATTAACTATGTCTACATGTTGTAGCAACTACAGCAGCACATTGTTGCATTAGCATCTAGGTGATCGAAGATGGTACCACGTGTAGCAACTTATAAACAGTAGCTGCTACACTGTGTAGTAGTTACTACGGATTATCCGCTACACATTTGCGGGGAAACTTACGACACGTAGATCCCACATCATGTAGCAGTTATAGCGGATTAGCTGCTACAACGTGTAGCAGCTTCTGTTGCACATTGTAGCATTGCCATCTAGTTGTCGGACGATGCTACCTCGTGTAGCAGCTTCTAAAAAGTAACTCCTACACTATGTAGCAGTTACTACGGATTAGATGCCACATCGTGTAGCAGTTACTGTGGATTAGATGCTACAACGTGTAGCATCTACTCTAGATTTATGAGCTCCCAGAACATGTAGCAGTTACTGCTGATGCAACTAACAAGGCCCACTCTCTATTAAACATTATATGGTCAGTAATTTATTTTAAAAAAATAAATTTATGCAGACTTATCAATTAATTATAGGTGACATACGACATCTATTCTATTTATCCATCACATCCATAGAATGACCACTCATAGCTGTCATTTATGAGAGGTGTGACAAGTAATACCTGTCATAAACCATGACTTGTGAAGAAATCAGATACCTGCTTTTTTCAGACGACCATCTGTGGATGCGTGAGTACAACTATTCCAACATGGACTATTCAGCGCCGCTGTTTTCCTATATAACAGAGGTAGCCAGGCTCATTTCTTGACATCCAAAGATAAAATGAGTAGCTTAAATGGATTGGCGGCATTTTCCTCACACCACCTTCACCATTTATTTCATGGCATCTAGTCTACATCTTCAAGTGTTTCTTGCTCTGGAAACGGGAATGAGAAAGCACCCATGTTGCCTTCCACGATCTAGTGTATGCTCCCATATTCCTAAAGGAATTTCGTTAATGCGAACACCATTCTCTGGCCCGGATCAATGTACGTGCCTCGGTTTAGGCTGCTCATGTAGTGGTCTAAAATTTGCACAATTTTCCGTGTGTGCAAGCCTTGGTCATTTGCTGTGGAATTCTCATGGAGTAACAAATAGATTCTAGGCTCGACGATCTTCTCCGAACCCCGAGAAAATGATGTGAGGGAAATGTAATATTTAATTGAAAATTTTACGTTTACTATGGAATATCTGTCATATTGACAATAAATATATTATTCCAATTTTATTTCTTAGCTATGTTGTGATATGTTTATGTGGTAAATTAAAATGGATTCATTATTCTATATCATACTCACGAACAAGCATCAAGGAACATCATGTCCACGTTGTAGCAGTTATAACATTATAGATGCTACACCAATGTATCAACGGGTGGGGTCGGAGAAATGTAATTATTCTTAAGTTGATGGTGTAGCAGTTACAGGTCAGCAACAACACATGACGTCATGTTGTAGCAGTTATCTATCCGTAGCTGCTGCAACACAAAGAGAGGCATTATGCAAGACATCTCAGATCATTAATAGATTAATAGCTTATAAATCAGAATAGTAGCATAAATTCTTCCAACGTGTTGCAGCTTCTCAAGAGTGGAAAATGTAGATACCATATTGTTGATCGTAAAGGAAAAAAAACCTACAGACTATAGTTGGCGTTGATATTATGAATGGAATAATATTAATATTGTAAATAATATTAATATTGGCATTTATAGAAGTCATGCCTAAAGGTCCACCAACTGTGATCATTATCGATCAGGATCCAGCGTTGACGAAGGTCATTGCCCAAGTATTACCGCGCACAGTGCATTGATATTGTTTGTGGCACATTCTCAATAAATTTCCAGATAAATTACCCCCTTTGACCTTTCACAACTACTATCAAACTATAAAAGATGTAATTGTTAACTCCTCAACCACTGACGAATTTGATAGGTCATGGGAAGAAGTTATCAGGTCTTCTGGCTTGGAGAAAAATGATTGGTTAACATTGATGTATGAGTTACGATAAAAGTGAGTCCCATTATTCTTTAGCCATGTTTTTTCTGCTGGAATGTCAAGTAGTCAGCGATCTGAAAGCTCACATTCATTTTTCAAGAAGTATGTATCACATAAGAACTCATTGATGGATTTTATCACGCATTTTAATAGAGCATTGCGACACCAAAGACACAATAAGTTAGTTGCCGACCATATTGATATGGTCAAGCATCCAAAGGTTAAAACATACTGCCCTATGGAATCTCAAATGGTTAGGGTGTACACCAAAAAGAAATGGTCATATTTTCAAAGTGAAATGAGTGTGAGTCATGGTTATATTATGCAACAAGCATCTATAGTTGGTGATTTAGTGGGTTACAATGTCATGAATTTTCAGAGTGGTTTATCTGCAAAACCAAGGGTCCTCACGCATGACAAACATACAGACTACATATCGTGTAGTTGTAGTAAATTTGAGTTCGAGGGCATTCCATGTGGGCATATGTTAGCTTTTTCCGTATTAACCAAGTGTTTCTACTGCCTGATAAGTACATACTCAACAGATGGACAAGAAATGCCAAGGTTGGGGCAATCTATGATTTTGGGGAACAAATTTCCATCGGCAGTCCAGATGCTAAATTGATGGCAAGACACTCGAGGTTATCCTATAAAGCTTCAGTAGTGATCGATGTTGCTTCTTTGACTAATGAGGGGACAAACTTTTTGGATGACCAATTTGATTGTATATACAGTAAAATTTAAGAGTTGAACATTAGCCAAAAAATTGACAACCCAAGTGAAAGAAAGAAAGGCATTGATGGGGGTGCCTCTATTGTTGATCCTTCTTTAGTAAGGGCAAAGGGTTGTGGAAAATGATTGAAATCTTTAAAAGAGACGTCAATCTCAAATCTAGGCTATGTCGTGGATGCGGTCACCGAGGTGTCTCACACGACAAGCGCAACTGTCCATTATTGCAGCAAGGGTATGCCTCCATTAATTATCTCCTTAGAGCATAAGTTATTAGCTGAGTATATCAATGATTATCATCCATTAGCACTAAAGTTAATGACTAAATGATTGCCAGGTCAACTGCTACAGAGAAGGAGAATACCAACGATGACGAATCCTATAAAGAAGATTTGGCATTTATAGCTGGTATGTTTATGTGTTTTTGTCCCTATATAACTACATCTGGACAAATTACGGCTTATAATTATTACACTATTTTTGTAGGGTCTAACACCTTGACCTTTGTGTTATGAGGATAGGTCTACCAAACTATCGGCAAGTGGGTATGACTGATTACAGATCGGTTTCCATCTGCTATGAACCTTACGCTATTATTCTAATAAGAATCTGAGATGTATCACATATAACTAAATTTGGTTATTAGAAAATTATTTCTCCATAAAACTACCTTTCATCACCATCCCTCTTTCTGCGATCACTCAATTAATGATTGGTTAACTCTATAAATAAAATAATTTCAAATAATATAATTGGTCATGGATTTATATATATAGATTAAGGTTTGTTTGCTGCATCCACAGTAGATGGTACACTTTGTAGCCGATCACGTCCCTGAAGTAGCTACTATAATGTGTAGTAGCTAATCTGCACTAAATGATACATCGTGTAGCCGCTAATAATCAGTTGCACATTCTACTCAGATTACCACGATATTTAAATTATATAATTGACCATTGAGTTATTAATACACAATGTAGCAGCTAATACGAAGTAATTGCTACACGGTGTAGTAGCTACTCTTGGGAAGCTGATACATCGTTAGGCAACTCTATATAGACTAAGGTAGCGTTTGGTTGTGAGATTGGATTACTAAGGGATTAGTTGTATTCACAAATCCACTGGTGGTGTTTTGACACAGCGGGTGATTAAATTGATGTTGTAGCAGTTCAGGGTCGGAAACTGCTACAACATATTACTTCACGTTGTAGCAGCTATCGATCCGTAGCTACTACAATATAGAGAGAGGCATTCGACTCCACTTCTCAGATCATTGATAGAAAAATATAGTGGAAATCTGGTGCATTACTCTCTCATCGTCCATAAAATGACCACTCATAGCAATAGCAGTCATAACCCATATGACAAGTCATAACTGTCATAAATCATAACCCGTGTTTGAAAATATGAAGCTTCTTGTCAGAAGGGCAACTATGGGCTCGTGATCACACCCATTATCATATTTAATAATATAGCGCCACTGTTTTCCTATATAACAGAGGGTTGCACCATTCCTGATTGTCAAAAATGAAAATGTGTAGCTTAATCATGGAATGCACACATTTTACTGCCACCACCTTCGTCATTTCTTTCATGCCATCCTCTCTAGATCCTGAAGTGTATCAAGTCCCTCTTCCATGTTGGCCCTGGGACGGGTTGTCGGGGCCGTTGGGGGTGAACTTAATCGCCTTTTACCACCATGAAATGTATCAAGCTCCCAAATTGGGAAAGACAAAGCGGTCATGTTGCCTTACACAGTTTAGATTATGCTTCCATACTCGTAAACATAGTTCCTTATTCCAAACACCATCGTCTAGCCCTGATGCGTGTATGTTGATGAGGTTAGGCCGCTGGAGTGCATTAGGGAGAGGATGATCGCCTCGAAGTACTTTTCCCAGCCATTTCCAAAGGATGCGAGGCACGTGGAAAATAATCTAATCTGTTTGGTGTTCACAACACTCTGTACGTTGGTGAACGGTGTTCTCGAATGGAGATGAATGTGGACAAAACTTGGCCTATATGAAAATGGCATTGTCTGTATGAGAGCAATGTAAGCGATCATGGGGGTTTTGAATAGTGTTCAATATATAACTGACGATGCAATCAAAATGTAAAGGTATTAACATTATTTTCTCAGGTAAATGTATTAAGTTAATGCATAGATGTTATACCTTGTTGTTGTAGTACTAAGTAGCTACTACATTATGTAGCAGCTACTGTCAGATATTTTTAAACACCGAATTAATTTATTTTTACATATATTATTCCCATTTTATTTCGTAAGTATATCGTCATATCATGAAGTGGTAAATTCAAGTGGACTAATGAATACTTCAACAAGCATGCGACCACAGAAACTCCACTCTGGAGCAGCTACTTTGTGGTAGACATAAACACCATTGTAGGAACTGAAATATCATTCCCAGATAACACATTTAAGGCAACGGGAGCCGGGAGGAGTCGGTGAAAATTAATTTTATTCAAGTTGAAGTTGTAGCAGTTACTAGTCGGTAACTACAACAACACAGAACACTTCCATCTACATATTATTGGAAGGGTCAATGATTATAAAAATGTAGTGGCACAGTATTTATATTTGTAAAATAATTGCTAAACGGTAAGTGGTATGAAAAAGTTTTTTCGACCGTTAGCTACTTCAACGTGTAGCAGCTATTCTGGCAAGCTGCTACAAGGTGTAGGAGTTGGTGCGGAGTTGGAGTCTCACAAAGTAATAGCTACTGCAGAGATGTGAGTTTCTATAAGGTGTAGCAATTACTAGTTATGCAACTAACAAGTTCAACTCTATATAATAATTCGATGGCCAGTTATATAATTTAAAAAGTAATAAATTTATAGAGACACATCAATTGATTAATGGTAACCTACCACATCAGGTTCATTCATCCATGACCTCCATAGAATGACCACTCATAGTTATTTTTATGACAGCTATGACTACTCATAACTGTCATAAATCATAACCATTGAGACTTAAAAAATCGACCTTGTCAGAAGCACAGTTGTGGGCGCGTCAATCCAACTATTCCCATAATGAATATTAAGCGCCTCTGTTTTCCAATATAACAGAGGCAGGGAGCCTCCTTTCATGAGATCCAATGATAAATGAGTAGTTCTACTTGGATTGACGCCATTTTCCCGACACCACCTTCCTTTTTTCTTTCATTGCATCTAGCCTACATATTCAAGTGTTCCTTTCATGCACTGAGGAATCCTCATGTAGGCTCCATATGATTCTGGTTACGACAAACTTCTCCCAACCTCGATCAAATGACGTGGATAAGGTTAGGCCGCTCATGTACTGGTCTATCATCTCCCCAACATCCTGTGTTCGCAATGAAGACCCTTAGGAGTTCACCGAGGAATCCTAATGCAATAACCATACGATTCTTGCCTCCACAAACTTCTCCCACTTCTCCCATCGCCTACGAAATGACGTAAGGCAGGTGAAAAATAAAAGAGAATAATGTGAGGGGTCAAGGGGGTTCATATTACTATCTTCATTGTGTTCAATATTACAATTATGACCTAATGGACAGACACATATCATTTTGTTTTGTTGACAATATTAGAGCAGACAATGTAATCTCTACCATATTTACAATAAATAGATTATTCCTATTTTGTTTCTTAGATTTGTTGGATATCATAATGCGGTAAATTAAAGTGGACTCATGAGTCTTGAACAAACACACGAAGTCACAAATAACGAACATGCGACCTATGTTTTAGTAGCTAGAGTGTGATAGCTGCTATATCCATGTAGCAACTGAACCATTATTTTCAGATAACACATTAAATGTAACCAAAGGGGACGGTCATAAATAATTATACTTTTTCAAGATACAGTAATAAATTGATATGTTACAAATTGTAGCAGCTTCTCAAGAGTAGCTGCTACACACTGTAGCAGTTAGTGCAGCTTAGCTGCTACAAATTGTAGCATTTTCTAAATAGTGGCTGCTATACACGGTAGCAGTTAGTGTGGATTAGTTGCTACAAATTGTACCAGCTTATCAATAGTAACTACTACAAGGTGTAGTAGATACTGAATATTAGCTGCTACACTATATAGGAATTAGTGAGGATTAGCTGATAAACATTGTAGCAGCTAATTCGGAGACATGATCTACTAAGGCGAAGATGTTAACACCTAGCAATACCAAATCTAATTATACTCATTAGGAGCTGCTACACGTGGTAGCATCATCGGTGAACTAGATGCTAATGCTACACTATGCTACAGTAGCTGATACACCTTTTAGCCGCTAGTCCGCAGTAACTGCTACACGATGTGGTAGCTACGTGTCTGGAGTTTCGCAGCAAATGTGTAGTAGCTAATCCCTAGTAACTGCTACACAGTGTAGCAGCAACTCTTTAGAATTTGCTACACGTTGTAGCATCTTCGAATAAGTAGATGTGAATGCAACAATGTGCTACAGTACCTGCTACACCATGTAGCATCTTCTTCTTACATTTCGTACACACTGACTAGCTAAGCCATCGTCCAGCAAAAGATGCTAGAAGGACACATAGAAGCAACAAAAGACTAGCTACTACAATGTGTGCCAGTTATACTGGCGGTAAGTTGCTACACGTTGTAGCAGATACTTAGGATTAGCTGCTACAATGTGTAGCAGTTATTCTAGTGGTATACTTTATGATGTAGCCTGCTACAACGTGCGACAAATAGTGCAGTGCATGCTACAACGTTGTAGTAGCTATTGCTGATTAAAATAATTTCACTTTTTTTTTACCAAGTTAATATACATAACAACATTGTAGCAGTTTTTTTTTACCATCATTTCCATATACCGCATTAAAGGCAACTAGATGGAGTTGTGAAATATAATTATAATTTATCAAGATAAAGTATGAAAGTGATCTCCTACAAATTGCAGCATCATCTCAATAGTAGCTGCTACACTCTATAGCAGTTAGTGCGGATTAGCATCTACAATTTATAGAAGCTTCTCACGATTAGCTGCTACACGTTGCAACAGCTACTTCCGATCATAAAAATATACAATTGTATTTTTCCATATTTAATATACATAATCTTTAGCTGCTATACCCTGTATTAGCTTCGCAAGGCATTGACAACAGTATTACAAATAAATTTACACCACCTAGCCTATTTTTATGGGATTTACACTACCTTTACAATCAGTGTATCAATACATTTACACCCCCACCTTGTCATTAATCAGTGTTTGCTATTAAAAATTTTATGACCAACATGAAAACTAAATTCTCTCATTCCAGCTTGTCCAAATTCTGTTAGCCTTTGGTACATTAAACTCTCAGCATATCGCATCACAAAAATTGCACAATCTAACCTGAAAGATAGAGTTGATTTCATACTATTAATATTATAATTGCTAGCAGAAGAATGGAGATGTATAAAAATTATGAATAAACATATGTACTTACGATTTTACTTGTGTTGGACCCAGGATCGTAGATACCTCAAAGTCTCTTGACATTAAGGAATGTAGCCCTGGATACCACATTTCGTAGTAAGATGGGTCCATATTTTAAAAAAAATCAACCTGGACGAGTTTGAAGTTTGTAACCAATACACACATACATCCAATAAATTATGATTTACTCAACATGGAAGTTACTTACAAACTTTTGAAACTTAGATGTGCATAGCTCTGAGGATCCAAGTGAGTTATAATGCAAATATTGAGCTTCTTGTAGATCTATGATCAGTAGGTGCCAATGATCATCTACATTATTTAATGGACAGAATATATACCTGAGTGGCTTGTCAGTGTTAGTGCTTGCTGATAGGCCAAATGCCTCATATGTTGTGATTGCAAACAAATCCTGTGTATGCAGACAAACATTGGTGGAGACATATATTGAGAATAAAAAACTAGATAGGAGGAGTTGGTGTTATACTTACATAAAAACCAGTAGGACAAAATATAGATGGCCAATAAGGTCTGCCGGAAGATTTAGCTTCCTATGCAATTATTGCAAAATATGCATTTATGCAATCACCATCTCTGAAGATAGTCCAATCAAAAATACATAGGAAAGATGACAAATCCAATGATATCATTCCGTTGGACCATATTGGATTTGTCGTAGCCCTATAAAAACCAAAAATAAAACATGTCCAATAATTTGGTTTACATCAACACTCCCTATTGCTGCTACAATTAAAGCAGTTACATAAATTATATGTGTTATAGAAACTTTTATATCAGACATGATTGATTTGATTCAACAAAATGAAATGTTTGTTTCACTATTAAATAAGCAGATAATGCCAAAGGCATTTAACCTTGTATTCCCAATAAAATTATACATTCCTAATCCATCATATATTTGCATTTCAGTAAGTGTATAACTTAAGAAACTTCCAACTCACTTTAGCTAGCTCAGTTTCAACAATGCCTCTGCCACCACATCATCTTTATTTTTCTTAAAATATAACTTCGCTTGCTGAAAAAATACATAGAGACAACTTTTCGATGTGAGTAATATGTGAATTAGGACTAAAAGACAACACATTTAACCAACCAAAACCGTACCTTAAGTATTTTGGATTTTTGTTTGGCAAGTGTATTCAATAGTTTATTTGATGAAGATGTGACAGCTACAACACTAGATGGTTTATGGCCTTCTTGTACTTTAACAGGAGGCACAACAAATGCCTCTCCTTTGCCCTTGGCCATCTCTGACTCATGCTCATCTTGAAAAGTTACTCTTTTACTCCTTTTGGCCAAGGGCACTCCCTTAATCTCTTTGGTAGTCGGGGGTGTCCTTCTCTTTGTAGCACAAGTCTTTGTCTTGGTTAATTGCCGATTGGCAGGTAATGGGTCAATAACCTTCGCAAGCATCTGACTTTGAAGATCTTTAATTTTTCTATCTTGCTCTGTAATAATTTGCTCTTTTACCTCTAGAATTTTTTCCTTCTCATCTATTATTTTATCCTTGGAAGCTAATGAAGTTTTTGCATCATGGGCACATTTTTTATTCTCCTCAATTAACTCACTAATTTTACGCTCCATCTATGCAATGATCTGGTCCTTGCCCTCAACCACAGACTCCAATTGAGAATTTTCGACCTCCCTGGCTTGACATTTTGTACAAGTCTCTTTCTCCTTAACAAATTCTACAGTAAATGGCTCAGGGACTTGTCCAGCCTTTTCCAGAGCTTCGAATGCATGTTCAAGAACATGGTGGGGAATTTCCTGAGCATCCACTGCCTCTTCAGTAAATTGCTCAGTAATTTGTTCACAATTACCCTCCCAAGCTAATTGCAAAAACCCCTCTGCAATTTGTTAATCAATATGCTCTACAAGATCTTCTAGGGAATCGTTTGAGAGCAGGTGTGTCTCTAGGTCCGATGGACTTAAATCAACAATTATTTTTGCAGGAGGTAATTCAATGATCCTAGACTTTATTGTCTCAACGCGGGAGCCTGACCACTTCCATTTGCATATTCTTGGAAGGACATGCTGACTATAAGGATCCATTATTCTGACATGTTCACACATCCATACCTGCAATACAATAAAATTTTTTTAAATATGATACTCTCTGCATAAATCTTATGAAACTATCATTATATTTAGGGACTTACAACAACGAGATGTGCGAACCCTCTGAGCATGGGAGCTTGATTTCCCATAAGGCCCTCTGGTTTTATCCTCTATGAAAGCATCAGACCAATGACCCCCAGTTGTGGGCTGATATAGTCATATACAACCTTACACCAATTAAACCTACCTAAATTGAAAAAATCATCTACACAATCTATTAGTGATTGTACTGGTAATCTAGATATACTGCTAGTAGTAGTAAATAAAACAGTAACAAAGAAATATAATATTAACAATTGGAAAAAGAGAGTATCGGATTCAGCAGTTAGAGGTTGTTTACTGAGGTTGACCATCTTGTTCTCTAGCTCCTTCTGTGTACACTCCACATTATGGAAGTGTTGAAGAAATAGTGGGGTGGTGGCTGCATGCTGTTACAAATTAACTTCAGTGCCTTGGTCTGGGAGTTCAAGAATCAATGAAATGTCTTTCCTAGTGAAGCTAATCTCCTTATTTTAAAAGATGAAGAATCTGGCTTGAACGTCCCAATTGTCAAACATATTTTGGATTAGGCTTCAAATATTCGCAATTTTAGGCATGACTACTGCCCAAGTAAATGGGCTTCGATTGATCATCTCTATCTGTCGGTTAGTTATTGTAAAATACCGAAAATAGGTGAATATTAATAAGGGAATTTTTTGGAATTTTTGGATATTTTTCGGAGCTCGTACGGACGAATTAATGGGGATAAAAATGGGACCCGGGAAAGCCTGTTTAGGCTACCCCATTTAAGCTAGGAAATGTTTATATTTATATTTCCTTTTTCTTTTATTTCTTTATTTTCTTCGTTTCTTTTCTTTCTCTCTCGCCGTTTCCTTCTCTTCGCCCGCGCCTGCTCTCGTGTGCCCTAACCGGCGCAGTGGCAGTTCCTATCTCCTCGCCATTTAAGCCGTGGAGCATCTCCTTCTTCCTTTTACTTCTCCACGCCGTCCCTGTGCTCTTCTCCCTTCACGCGACACCGAAGTCACCACCGCCGGCTCCTCCTTTCCTGCACGCCGACGCAGATCGCCGGCTACTGCGAGCCCTAGCGCCGACGCCGCCTCATTTGTGCTTGTGCCCTAGCCATCTTCTCGGCCGAGCCTTCTCCACCCGACGGTGCTACCACCTGTAGTACATCGGCGCGGCTTCTTGCGGTGCCCTAGCGCCGGTAGCTGACTTCACCTGTGCCCTAGCACTGTCGCCGGAGTCTTGGATCACCTCCGACCAGTGGAGAGGAAGAAGGTAAGGTGAGTTGGAAAATTTGGGTCATTTCTGGAATTGTTATCTCTGTTTCTTGATCGCAAACTAATCTGACCAGTGGGAAGGAATCTAGTAGGTTGTTTCTGTGAATTCTCTTTAGCTCCAGCAGCGAACACACTCTGAGACTGTGGATCAAGAAACGACAGTGAGGTGAATTGAGGTAAGATGTAGAGAAAGTTATTTCTTTTGGTTACCGTGTACACTTGATTGGAGCTAGGAAAGGTTAAGCGTAGCATGCTGCTGCACACTTGAATTTATTTTGTTAGGTCGGATATACATATATGTATATATATGGATCTTGATCAATTGAATAAAGGAAGGGTTAAGGTTAACGAAATTAACCCTAATTGATTAGTTGGATTAGAATTTAGTTTGGCTAATTGTTATATTATAGAATTATCTAAACTAGACATTTTGTTTGATACAGGACTTTGACGCGAGACGAGTATCTCGACGTCGTGGACCAGATTGGACTTTTCGATTTGGAGGCGGGTACTTTTGACTTATGTCATTTGATATACATAGTAGTGAATATAACAAGTTGCATTAATTATGTTTCTTATTTGTTCTGGTTAATCACTACCCGATACTTGTTACATGATTGATTGATTGCTTGTTTTACATCTCATGTATTCCTTACCTGTTGATACACGCTTATAGGGGTAGTGATATACCATGCTTCACCATGTTCAGGACCTAGGTTTTATACCTTCTGTGTACCTTTGATTTGATTTGATTCGTTGACCTATGATGCACTTTTATATATATATGGATTAGGTCAGGATATTTTGTGGTTAGTGTCATGCACCATTTGCATGATTGCATGCTGTGCGATAGTTCGCTCCATTATTGTTGAGCACATCGCCAGTTACATGGATCTGCACACACCACCACTCATGGGTTAGTGGTCGATTCAGGCAGAGTGTGTTGCAGCAGGGACTCTGTTAGGCATCGTTGGTCCGCTCATGGGTAGTGTGACACAACGTGTTAGCCGACAGGGATTCCTCCCCGTCATCGTGTACCGGGAGTTGAGAGCCTTGCGCTCCCCCATTTATGATTTGGGGTAGGAGGATAGGTGTACTCCGATAGCATCCCGTCCACTCGGTCACTCATCAGGAGTAGTGACGACAGAGTGCACAGTTGTCACAGCCCTACCCACTCGGCCTCACTTTTGTGTGAGATGGTTGACTGGCGTCAGGGGTGACCAGGATGCATCATTGGCATCATATGCATGATGCATTTATTGCTTGTGTTTGTGTTTGCTGCATTTATATGCTGCATATTGTTTGGATACCTATGTTTGACATACATACAGGATTTTCATATCACTCGGACTATTTGTCCTTATACCCAGGTCCTGGTTAGTACAGTTTCTCTCCTGTTTACTTCAGATACATTTTTATCTTTCTTATATCAGGAGACTGTACGCATGATTAGTGCTAGGTGTTATTTCCCTATTTTGTATATCAGTTGTACCTGCTGAGTGTTGGACTCACCCCGCCTCCATTGTTATTTTTTTTTTCAGGTTGATGCTGTCAGGAGAGAGTTCCAGTTGCTAGTCCCCTGCAGACCACGAGGACTTATTGATCTTTTGGTTTTCTTCTTTATTAGACTATGTTTTGAACTTGTTATGTTTTGGATTGTTTTACTTATGGATCTTGTATGGATTATTATCGTTGATGGACTTTGTTGTGGTTTGGTTATGTTTTACTTCATGCCTGCCTGGACGGCAGAAGAGGTGAGTTTGTCGGATTTGAGCTTTACGAGTGTAGTGGAGTAGGGTTGATTTCGAGTCAGAGTATTATTCTTCCGTTTACTTGTTATATAAACTGCGTGGAATCACTACAACAAAAATCCTCATAGACATCGGTTTTCCACCGGTGTCTATTTCATTTTCGACCGATGTCTATGAAGCCGATGTAAAAGGTCTGTCATTTTAGACATCGGGTTAAAACCGGTGTAGCATCACTTAACGACACCGGTCTTCGAATCGGTTATTAACCGGTGTAGTATCACTTAACGACACCGTTTCATAAACGGTGTAAAACCGATGTAATATTGTATGTTAATAACACCAGTTTTGGCAGCGGTAAATGACCGATGTAATATTAGTTAATAACACCGGTTTTACAGCGGTGGAAAACCGATGTAATATGGATATTTTTTAACAGCACAAATTTGATTTCCGAAACAATGAAAAATCGACAGTAATAAAAAAAGACAAATATTCACAAATTACACAAATATTCTTCATTTAACAATATCCATAAAATACACAAATATTCACAAATTATATAAATAATCTTCTTACAACAGTATCCATAAAATACCCAAACATTCTTTTTACATCAAAAGCTAGCTAATAGATATCAAAATCAAGATAGAACATTCTTTTAACAACACATCAAGGTAGAACCGCACTTCAAATGTAATCTAGCATGCATTCCGCCCAATCGAACCGCACTTCATCAATTTCAACTCTAGAGTAGTTGAGATTTGTAAACTGTAAAAACACATAAATAATATATTAGTAAAGATGCAATTTTGAAAGCTGGAAATGGTAAAGATGCAATTTTGAAAGCTGGAAATGCAGTTTTCTGAGTTAAAACATCCACTGTTTGTGTTTTCTGAGTTAAAACATCCACTGTTCTAATCTGTCAAAAAAAAATAAGAACCAAATAGTTCAACTTGCCTCTGTGGTGCTTCCCATCATTCCTCAGAAGAAACCCCAAGGGTTTTAGTGATCATCTGTGTGGACTGCGGAGCTGGAATATTTCAACCTCCCCTGGGCCAAAGGGGGCTCACTGCCACAATGTTGTTAGACAAAGACTTGATTTTGCTTCTGAAAACCAATCTGCAGATGAACATCCAAAGGAGGCATTCATGGAATCAAAATCTATCATAAAGGAGAAATATAACACAGCTACCAACTCCAGAGCTAAGATAACAGTTTAACATGGTGAAGGATTGGAGGTTGAAGGTGAAGAATCAGAAGCAGATATTGCTTTTGATCTGAATCGTTCCAACAACCAAGTACCAGATATGCACATAAGGCTGCCAGAATATCCAACTCCTATTCATCATTCTAGAAGAGAATTATTGAAGAAAAATTGGAAGCATCTGGCTAGAATGGTTGGCAAGGCAAATAGTACAGATAAAACCCACATTATTGAGATATCAAAACAGAATAGCATTCAGAGTCATGTAAAGTTAGATGGTGATACAACTTTAGTGCGAGGGGAAATGGAGAATGAACAAGTTAAAAGTTGTTATAATCATGTTGACAATGCCCGAAGAGGTTCCATATATCCAATTTCAGGTGATAAAGTCTCTACGCAGACACACGCCGGCAATATTCCACAATTTCCACCGGAATGTAAAAGGAGGAGAACCATGCTAATGCACAATGTGGAATTTGGTCAAATGACACGAGTCTCCAAATCATGTAGCTTTGTAGATGAACAAAATCTGGTACCGTTGGGTGATTTACAAACCTCAGATTTCATGTTGACCTTTGGTCCCATCAAATGGGTGACAAAGAAGAGATCAAAGGTGCCTATTCGAGTCCCTAAGCCGGTTCTCACTGAGATAGTTGCAGGCTACAGAGATCTTGACAAAGTTTTTCAAGAAAGACCAAGTTATGGCTTTGAGAAGAGTAAAAGGTAAAAAGCATTTAATGTCCGAAGCAAAATTTTCTTGGGGAAATTTTAAACAAATAAAGCTATGTCATTAGCAAGACTTAAAAGTGTAGCTATTCTTTAATGCACTAACATCTTGTAATTAAAACTAAGTTACTAATCAGAAAATTCAACAATTGAACTTGGATTCGATGCTCTAATCCAATTTGTTGTACTTCAGTGCCTCTTTGTTGTTTCATCTCAAAAGAAACAAAATCACTGAAGAAGGAAATACATTTTTAAAAAAATTCCTTAGCGGAACCAAACAATCTAATGTCAGCCCATTAACATGAAAAAAAATAAATCAAATGCAATAAACTATTTAAACCTTTTGAACTTGACAACAGATATGACTTGTTTAGGTATAAAACTCAAACCTGTCTTCCATCCATGCAACGCTGTACAAGTCACCAAGGCAAGTCATATATTCCCGTGGTGGTGGAGGATCCATCCCAGGACAGTAGGTTCCCCAGCTGCTTTCAACAGCATTGGATGCTGTTGTCACATATACATTAAGGTCTTCTGGCATTAAACCTTCAAAGATACTGCCACTCTCACATGCTTCCACATAAATAATCTGTTCAAACGAACACCAACAAAGATCAGCAATTAACTTGGTTATAATACACATTTTGTAATCAAAAGTTACCCATAAGCTACACTAACACAATTATAGAATTTACTACTACCTTGTTTCAAGACAAGTCATGAGAATCGTCAGATAAAGCACATAAACGTAAAAAATAATCAACAAGTCACAAGCAGCCACTGTAAAGTGTCCAAGTACCAAGTGTATGTTAAATATGTAAAAGGGAGACAAAAAAGAAAATCATCATAATTACTCAAAAAGCAAACCTATTTCACCAGGTGGATCGGATTCATTCCTTACCTCATGGCTACATGCCATTATTTTACCTAAAATTAAATTTATCAAGGTTGTGCAAATCATACCTGGAATCTTGTTAACCAATATGCGAGCTTTTTCTGCACGTTTGAGATTTAAATGTGCACCTCTACTTGAGTTATATCTGTTATCATCCTGAATGGAAATTATGTACGATAGAGATTAAATTCTGTTAATTTCAAGCATTTTTCCAAGGGAATGAATAGTGCATGACAAACTTACATACTCCATGGACAAATTGAAGTTCACCGACTAGAGTGTATAATGAAATGCATAAAGCAGTATATATAAAATTTACAACTCATGTTGATTGCAACTGCTTTCTTACAAAAATTCTTGTAAAAAAGGGCAGTATGATTCTTTCTTTCACATGACTTGCTCAAAGTTGGGGAACAAAAATATTCTGAAATGAAAAAAAAATGGTTCAATATATAACCAATAACAAAATTCCTCATCATAGACATACTTGCATAAAATAAAGGGTTAATTAATAAATCTATTACAACCTATGGAATTCCATATATATGAAAACATTAAAAAGAGTTAATAATTAGTAGTCATCGTAATTTACTTCCATGGAGAACACAAAAGGCACAACCTTTACCAATTTCCCAGCGGAAGGTGCGATTTTTATGGTCCTAATGAGACGATGCTGCGGTTACAAAGAGAATTAAGAGCAAAAAATTAAGGAGAGAAAATAATGAAGAAATTTGACAGTACATTTTTTTCACAATATAAATGCTATTGCATGGACAGAATTTATTACTGATGATGCTTGGTGATCAATATTGAGCACACAACTATCATGCTTGGTGATCAATATTGAGCACACAACTATCATGCAGATGAAACCAAGTTTTCTTGCCTAAGCTTCCTTTCATCTGACAATGTCTTGGCAAATTTAGCAAGTCGTTCCTTGTTCGACATTGTTCCTCCCTCCCCATCCACCACCGGCACCGATTGCCCAGTCTCCAAGTTCACCCGCGACGCCGTCTTCTCCAGCAGATTCTCCCCAATCCGAACTAAATTTCTTAAGTTCCACTTCGTTGAATTATCCACCGAAGCCGCAGCGCCAGTCAAGGTATCGTCCTGCCATTCAATCAATCGTACAATATCTTCAATTAAAATCGATCGACTCATACGGTTACTTCATGGAAACATGATTTTATTTAAACCATAATTCTGGAGTAAATATAAACATGATTATAATTTGTAATTTTGTTTGATTTTACATAATCGTTAACAAAAACTTGTATTATCAAGCACCTCTTTGTTCTCAGCTCTTATAATCTCTATGATTATAGGCATATCTTGCACAAGCGTGAATTAAGAGTTTTGAATGGTTCAACCGGATCTGCAGACTCCATACTGGGGACTGAAATCTCTCCAGAATCGATAGCTGTCTTGATCCCGTTTCCATTCTTATCGAGATCTTCTTCTGTCACAGAAACTTCATGAACTTTTTTCTTATTATCGGTGCAGACTAGAGCAGAATCTTTATCAGTTGATGAACAGGCAGCACAGTGCCAGCTTCCATTAGGGATCTCTCTGATAGAGTAGTCAGTACTGGAAAAATGGTGAATTGCATCACAAACTAAAATTACATTTCTAAATTATGAATCTAGGAGCATAATTGGATGCAAGAAAGTAATAACAATATTCATCTAACATTCCAAACAAGATAGGTTGTTGACCTGATTATGACAAGAGGACAAGTTTGAAGCTAAAGTAGTCATCTTTTTCACCAATTTTTTTGCACTTTATTCCATATATGAAGAATGAGGAACGTTTGGTTAGTATATCAGCAGATCCACAAAAAAAGGGTTCGAGTTGCTTGATAGTAGTCTTGATAGTCGTCTGCAAGATGTTGGGACCAACATCCTGGTTAAACAACTCTGCTGACTGCTCATAATCACCACTTTTCAATTTTGAATAAATCAGGCTAAAGTCTAAAAAAGATTTGGTCATGTTCTCATCAAAGATTCCCAAAAGAAAATCACACAACAGAGCAAATTTTGCTGAAATCAAAATCTCAAAGGAGGCCTTTTCACACTTTCTAGTGTTAGTATCTTCTTTGTGATCACTGGCGGTGGATTCCAAAACTATTTGTTCATTACCTGACAAAGAATTGAGCTTCTGAGATTGAACCGTTAGTTCTGAATCCCTTTACTGAATGTCCTGGAATCCATGAAACATCCAGATTAGAGATTAGGTTACCTACACAAGGAATGAAGAAACACATGTCAACTAAGTACCTTTAGCTGTTCATTATCCATGATAACATCATTCATCATCAACTTATGTGATAGTTGAGAATGATCAAAGGATAATGCAGCATGTATTCCAGATACCTTGACCTGGGGTCACATAGGATAGCTTGATCTGGCATTCTATTGCACTTTTCCAATGATGACATATCCTGTCATGTCTTTCTGGATGAGAATCTGTAAATGAAACACTACCAGCAGGGACACTTATTTCCGGCTGTAAAAGAGCAAGACAAGTTATATCTTAAGGCCACGTGGGAATATGCAAATCATAAATCTTCATATTTATGGTGATCGGATTTATCTCAAGATGCAGTAGATTCTTCCGAACGATATAGTTGAGTTCCTCGAAGGCTGAATAAATATGGCCGGACAATATTATCAAAGCATGCAGGGCGATGTTGCTTAGTTCCACCAAGCGGCGTTAAAGGTCTGCTGAGCAATAAAATCATGTTTCCATGAAGTAACCGTATGGAGATTCACAGAACAATGTTATTATGGTTCGACTCCAGAATTTGCTACTTGGAAAGTCTCTCTAACTCATGGACTAAAGTAAATCGATTGTAAACGCAGAAACTACACAGTGGCATTACCTCGAACACTAAATGGACAACCTTCTTGGCGCGCTGAAACAGAGAGAGATTCCCTCTGCAAGAGTGTATGTGCTAGAACTGGTCAATGCCGAGCTTGCGAGTGACCTAGCCGAACTGGATGTAGACGAAATCGGAGTAGGGGAGGTTGACCTTGATGTAGCTGACGCCGTACCAGATGAGATAGCTCCGGATCTGGACACCCTCGAGGTTGGAGACGGAGTCGTAGCCGAGGAAGCCAGACACGCGCGGGGCGTAGTAGACGACGTACTCGAAGTCGACGTAGCACTCTCCGTAGAGATCGATGACGAAGTAGCCATTGGAAGCGACAGAGAAAGACTTGACGGTGTCGGGGAGGATGCCGGGAGGGAGGAAGGGAAGAAGAGAGAAAGGAGGAGGAGGAGGGAGGAGGACATGGCGATCGACAGAGTGCACGGTTGTCACAACCCTACCCACTCGACCTCACTTTTGTGTGAGATGGTTGACTGGCGTCAGGGGTGACCAGGACGCATCATTGGCATCATATGCATGATGCATTTATTGCTTGTGTTTGTGTTTGCTGCATTTATATGCTGCATATTGTTTGGATACCTATGTTTGACATACATACAGGATTTTCATATCACTCGGACTGTTTGTCCTTATACCCAGGTCCTGGTTAGTACAGTTTCTCTCCTGTTTACTTCAGATACATTTTTATCTTTCTTATATCAGGAGACTGTACGCATGATTAATGCTAGGTGTTATTTCCCTATTTTGTATATCAGTTGTACCTGCTGAGTGTTGGACTCACCCCGCCTCCATTGTTATTATTTTTTTTCAGGTTGATGCTGTCAGGAGAGAGTTCCAGTTGCTAGTCCCCTGCAGACCACGAGGACATATTGATCTTTTTGGTTTTCTTCTTTATTAGACTATGTTTTGAACTTGTTATGTTTTGGATTGTTTTACTTATGGATCTTGTATGGATTATTATCGTTGATGGACTTTGTTGTGGTTTGGTTATGTTTTACTCCATGCCTGCTTGGACGGCAGAAGAGGTGAGTTTGTCGGATTTGAGCTTTACGAGTGTAGTGGAGTAGGGTTGATTTCGAGTCAGAGTATTATTCTTCCGTTTACTTGTTATATAAACTGCGTGGAATGTCTGTGTATTGTATTTTATTTCTGCTATTATTCCAGCCGCATGTGGCTGAGGTATGTGGATGTGTAGAAAATTTCAGATTGTCCGTCGTACAGGGGAGATGCTGCCGAAATTTCTTCGGACAGGGACTCCTCCGGGGCATGACAGTTATGTGGAGTGATGATATAAACCCCTTGAAGTGAGGGTAGTTACTTTTCCAGTGCACTTTCTTGCGATATGCACGGGAAGCAGCAGTTCTTTGGCTCGCCATTTAGTTTTGTATACCAAAAAATACATAAGATCTTAATGATACTCAATTGCGTTCACTACAATATAATTGATTTTCACCCATACTATGATACCTGACACTCTTATTTTTAAACCATAATCAAATATATTACAATGTCTATAATTTCTCCTATGTAGTTCATTGTGACTTGTTGCTGCTAAACATGAATACTCTACACGTTGTAGTAGTTAGTGTCAAGTAGCTGCTACAATAGTGAGAAGTCAATCGATACTGTAGGGTTTAACCACGTTCTATCATTTTGTAGCAGTTCAACGACAGGAGCTGCGACAGCAAAGATAAACAATTTTTTTAACCTCTTGGTTCTCTCAAAGTAAACCCTCATTGAATAGTGATCTAAAAACATTAAACCCCATTGTAGCAGCTAGGAGACGGATCAAACCCCTAAAAATTCAAACTATCAAAGTAGGCGAAGCTTTGAATGACAAACCCTAAGATAATACTCACGATGGAGGCGAAGCTTTGGATGAGAAATTAGTCGTCGCAGTGAGGTTGACTGATGAACACTCCGTGGGGCACTGATGTACTATCAAAGAAATTCCTTTGAAATATTTGTCATACGATGAGTTTAGGGGTTAAAACTTTGGCCTATAAGGGTAAAAATGTAATTGCATAGTATATATATTAACACAATAATTGAAAAAAAGTATTTGGGTAGAAAAGGTTATTTGGACAGTCACACTGCTATAACGTGTAGCAGCTTCTGAAGACTAACTTTTTCAACGTGCTGCAATTGCTTCTACCACGTGTAGAACCTCATTTAATTGATCTTAATAAAAATCAGATATTTCTATAAACTATTATTGGTTGAAAATACAAAATAACATCTTGTTGGAGCATAAACGAAGAAAGAGTTGTTAGATCGTTATAGTAGCTAACCTCCCGAGTTAGCTGCCACAGGTTGTTGCAGCTATATGTAGGGGTACCTGGTACAAGGTGTAGCAGTCATTAGTTGAAGTAGCTTCTTCAACGTGTAGCAGCAAAGCAAACCGAAGGCGCTCAGGCAACGGAAATAATTTTAAATATATTTTTTTTTGCAAGTTGATAATCTTTGTACAAAAATATGGCTACTAAAAAAAGGACTTACGGATTTAGCTGCCACAGTTTGTTGCAGCTACATGTAGAGGTAGTTGCTACAAGTTGTAGTAGTTATTAGTCAAAGTAGCTTCCTCAACGTGTAGCAGCAAAGCAAGCCGAACACGCTACAACAGCGGAAATTATTTTAAATCATTTTATTTGCAAGTTGATAATCTTTGAACAAAAATATGGCTACTAAAAAGAGGACTTACGGATTTAGCTGTCACAGGTTTTGATAGCTACATGTAGAGGTAGCTGCTACAAGATGTAGCAGTTATTAGTCAAAATAGCTACTAATATGCGTCGCAGCAAACCAAAGCAAAGGCGCTGCAACAGCGGAAATAATTTATAATCATTTTTTTAGCAAGTTTAAATAGGGAGACAACAATTAAATATTTTTAGGAATAATCTTTTTACAAAAATGCGGCTACTAAAAAAGGACTTATCGATTTAGCTGCAACAAGTTGTGGCAACTACATGTAGAGGTAACTGCTACAATGTGTAGCAGTTATATATTAGTCGAATTACCTGCTACAACGCGTGGCAGCAAACCAAAGCAAAGGCGTTGCAGCATCGCAAATAACTTTTTATCATTTTTTAAGCAAGATGATATACAACTACAAACAGGTGTAGCAAGTTATTAGTCGAGGTAGTTGCTTCAACGTGTACCAGCAAAGCAAAATAAGGGCGCTGCAGCAACATAAATAATTTTAAAGCAAATATTTATACAGCTACAATCAATCTGTAGCAGTAAAGCAAAGCATGACACTGTAAGACTGGGAAAATAATTTTTAATTAAGTTGATATACACAATATGAAAACTATGGCTACTGGATTAATTTCTGCTAGAAAATAGGGCTGCTAGAAACACGACTTACCAAGTTAGCTGCTACAAGGTGTCGCAGCTACACGGAGAGTTAACTGCTACACGTTGTAGCAGCTACCTCTCCATGTAGCTACTACACCATGTAGCAGTAAAGGAAAGTCCAAGTGGTTGCAAGCGATTGTTGCATAAATCCTTCGGACCTTCTACGACGACCAATCCAAGTCAAATGCTACAAGGACGGTTTCCTGCGAAGTAGTTGATGCAACGTTTAGAAGCGAAGTAAAGGCGCGGTGCATCTTTATACAATTATTTCAACTAGCACCTTTACCAATTTTTGTAGGCAATAACGGTTTGGATTAACACAACAGCAGTGCAATTGAAGACGCCAGAGAAACTTTCCCGCCGAGAGCGCGAGGGACGAGGGACGACGGAGGACGTTGAAGGAGGGAGCAAGCGAGGGAGAGAGAGAGCGGCGAGGGAAATTTTAATATTAAACTTTCCCAGTTTTTACCCGTGAGGTCGGCTCGACAACAGACGACGGAGACGGAGGTTGCGAATGGGAGAGAGAGAGAGAGCGGGGAGGGAGATTTTAATTTGGATAATTTCCACCGCTCAAGTTTTGAACAGAGGCCCGTAGGGGAGAGAGAATAAAAGGAATATTTTATTTGTAGGGAAACCGAGCTGGCAATGCCACGTCTACCCGTCGTTCACGGTCGCACACAAAGCGTCGCCCAATCTATCAAATTTGATTTATATATATATATATATATATGTAGTGGATAAAGAACAAAACTCTATATTTATATATCTTCAAATTTAAAATTTTAAGTAAAAAATGACCATGAAATCAAAATTGTTAAATCATTCAAAAGCTCCAATAAATTCTAATAACCTCCTAACGAACATTTATATTCTTATATTTAAATTTTAATAAAAAAATCATGCAATAATTTTAGACTAAAATTGGTATATAACTATTTTTTATAAAAAAAATCATCAAATTATTATTTTTATTTTAAAAAAAATCTCCTAAACCTATATCACATTGATTTCTATTATTTTTTAAATTTTTTTTATGTTATGATATTTTTTAAAAAAAATCATAACTTTTCTTTTATTTTTATTTTTTGTTTAAATTTTAATTTAGCAGTTAAAACTTATGGCAAATTTTATATCACTTTACTCTCTGTTATTTCTAAAAAAAAATAATTAGAGGGGATATATTTGTTCATAGTGGCCTTCTATATGTAATAGTATGGTCACACCCGTTGACCTAGTAAAACAAATCAACTCTCTCAGATCATGTTGATTATTTTCATAATAACTTCTAATTAATTTAAGTTTTACTATGAATCCATTATTTTAGCACAAACTTCATGACCACCTAAACTATGGGTGTATATATTAGGGTGTGTTTAATTCAGGATTATCACGGATAATCTTAATTATCCACAATACATGGATCCATTATTTTACTATGAATCCATTATTTTAGCACAAACTTCATCACCACCTAAACTATGGGCGTATAGATCTACCCTCGATCTATAGGAATTAATTCCATAAAAACATAGGAATTAAATCCATTGTGTAGATCTACCTTCGATCTATAGGAACTAATTCCATAAAAATATACTTTTAGAGCATTTTCAAAAATTTATTATTATTATTATTATTATTATTATTTTCTTTTCTTTTCAATTTCTTTCCCTAAACAATTCATAAAATGGCAAGGCATTAACATACTTAACTTATATATGTTAATATATTTTTTTTGCCAATATAAATGTTAAATTCCATAGATGTTGCCACAAAATATTTAAAATTAACACAAGGTATTAATTATAGAATGCTCCGAATGGAATAAATTTAAATGTTATAAATATTAAATCCAAATAATCAATATTATTTAAGTAATAATGGAATTAAAATTTGGCAAAAATCAAAAGGCAGCTGTTTTTTCCCCACAGAATCGTGAAAGGAATGTCATTTTTTATTAAAGGGTGTCTCACTTTCTTAAAACTAGTTGACCCCGTCTGAAATTAAGAGAGATACAATACTGAACAAGTGGCTTTGACGGGGGCATTGCTATTGATTGTGAAAAGACTTCACACGTGCATCAATAACGATGTGTGATCCTGTGTATAAAAAAAAAAAGAGAATAAATATTAACAACTAAATTAGAGAAGGGTCTCAGTACAAACATTCCGATGCGTTAAAGTCAAACTAATGTCTGAGAAGAAAATGTAATGAATAATAGTAAAATGAATAGGGAAATCGAGGGTTTTAGGGTGCGTTTGGTTTGTATCATTTTCATTTTCATTTTCTAGAAAACGCGCGTTTTCTAGAAAACAGAAAATGACTTTTTGTCATTCTCTGTTTTTCTAGAAAACGATAGCCAATTTTTTAGAAAACGCGCGCGGAAAACGCAAACCAAACACCATTTTCCAGAAAACGCGCGTTTTCTAGAAAATGAAAATGGAAAACGCCCGTACCAAACGCCCCCTTAGATTGTGTGATGATGTGTTTTGCATTTATAGTGTTTGATCCCGTCCAGAAGCTGAGTCGGATGAAGGTGGACTTTGTTGTGCGGAAAGTTGACGAAAAGTCGCTGAAGAGTTGAATATACCGGGTACCCCCTGGAAAGGTTCACACGGGTGGCCGACGGCGAGAGATGACCAGGACGATGACGCTGTCGCTCTGCGCACACTCAGACGAGTCCACCAGTCATTAGAGACCAGAAACCAGGGAAAAAGTTCCCAGGTCAGGCCCTCCGACGCTCAAGTCAGGTACTTTTTCCCCAGAAATCACAGATAAAGGACGAAAAGTAAAGACTAGTGAGAAATGACGAGTGAGCGTACCTGCGTAAGGGATAAAGCCTCCCTTTTTATACTGCAACGGAAGTTTCTGGGTCTGACGGGTGTCAGGGAATGTCGGTTGTCAGGCTTTGTCTAGCGATGGATGACAGGTGGCACCTTTTCATAGGCTGACGAGGGAATTAAAAGGGTAATGAGCCCTGACTGTAAGAATATTCCCTGACATGCTGATTATTTTCTGACATTCTCTGACAAGCGGTTACAATTCCTTGGCTTGCTTGTCTTCTAGCGTTTGGACGACGGGTTTGTATTTCGAGATCTGTACCCCGACCTGCCTCTATCTGCTGTTATCCCTGGCTAGCACTTCCTGACCTGCACGCTAGGTCTGTGTCCCGACCTGCCTGTATGCCTGTTATTCTTGGCTTGTACGCTCCGACCAGCTCGCCGGGTCTGTATCCCGGCCTGCTTCTATCTGTTATTATCCATGGCTTGTGCATCCCGACCTACACACCAGGTCTATGTCCTGACCTGCTTGTATACCCATAATCCTCGGCTTGTACGTTCCGACCTGCTCGCCAGGTCTATGTCCAGACCTGCTTGTATACCCGTAATCTTCGGCTTGTACGTTCCGACCTGCTCGCCAGGTCTGTGTCCCGACCTGCTTCTATCTGTTATTATCCATGGCTTGTGCATCCCGACCTGGTCGCCAGGTCTATGTCTAGACCTGCTCGTATACCCGTAATCCTCAGCTTGTACGTTTTGACCTGCTCGCCAGGTCTGTGTCCCGACCTGCTTCTATCTGTTATTATCCATGGTCTGTGCGTCCCAACCTGATCGCCAGGTCTATGTCCAGACCTGCTCGTATACCCGTAATCCTCGGCTTGTACGTTCCGACCTGCTTCTATATGTTATTATCCATGGTTTGTGCGCCCCGACCTGCTCGCCAGGTCTATGTCCGGACCTGCTTGTATACCTGTAATCCTCGGCTTGTACGTTTCGACCTGCTCGCCAGGTCTGTGTCCAGACCTGCTTGTATACTCGTAATCCTCGGCTTGTACGTTCCGACCTGCTCGCCAGGTCTGTGTCCCGACCTGCTTCTATCTGTTATTATCCATGGCTTGTGCGTCCCGACCTGCTCGCCAGGTCTATGTCCAGACCTGCTCGTATACCCATAATCCTCGGCTTGTACGTTCCGATCTGCTCGCCAGGTCTGTGTCCCGACTTGCTTCTATCTGTTATTATCCATGGCTTGTGCGTCTCGACCTGCTTGCCAGGTCTATGTCCAGACCTGCTCGTATACTCGTAATCCTCGGCTCGTACATTCCGACCTGCTTCTATCTATTATTATCCATGGTTTGTGCGTCCCGACCTGCTCACCAGGTCTATGTCCAGACCTGCTCGTATACCCGTAATCCTCGGCTTGTACATTCCGACCTGCTCGCCAGGTCTGTGTCCAGACCAGCCTCTGTCGACTGCTTTCAAGGGCTGGCACTTTCCAACCTGGCCCGTGGGCCCGGTCCTTGACCGCTATCAGGGCTGGTTCTTGTCCGATTTATGATCCCTTCCTCTGACCACTACGTCAGTTGAGACTTTGACCCTGCACGTAAGCTTGACTTTTGACCTCCCCGCTCTCCACGTCACCTTGACTGCTGACCGGCCACGGAGGCTTGACTTCTGACCTTCCTGACCTCCAGGTCAGCTTTGTTGGTGCAACCTTAGGTCAAGGTTGACCTGGGTGACCCGACTCGATTTGACCTGACTCGAGGTATATTTTGATGTTTGACAAGAATAGAGAAGTTGTATTTTGATGTTTGATAAGAATAGGAACTTGGGGGATTGTGGGTGCAACCTTTGGTCATGGTTGACCTGATTGACCCGACTTGAGTTGACCTGACACGGGGAAAAGTCCAAGTATGGAGACTTGGCACGGAAAAGTCCAAGCAGGGAGCTTGGCACGGGAAAAGTCCAAGCAGGGAGCTTGGCACGGGGAAAAGTCCAAGTATAGAAGCTCGGCATGGGAGGTCAGAGAGGGCTCGGTAGCTCGTTCTCTGGATCGGACGAAGTCGGAGAGGGCTCGGTAGCTCGTTCTCCGGACTAGGTCAGAGAGGGCTCGGTAGCTCATTCTCTGGACCGGACGTGGAAGTCGGAGAGGGCTCGGTAGTTCGTTCTCTGGACTCGATGGAGTCGGAGAGGGCTCGGTAGCTCGTTCTCCGGACTAGGTCAGAGAGGGCTCGGTAACTCATTCTCTAGACCAGGAAGACGTTAGGGTTTAGGGCTGGGAAGCTCTAAAACCAACAGAGGCATTGGATCGGTCTGTTGACCGATCCAGTGATACTTTGGCTGTCTGGATCGGTCTGTGGACCGATCAGTAACTACACAGAAACTTTCTGTGAGTTATCTGATCGATCTGGTGACCGATCAGTAAGAAGGAGATATGATTCAGATCAATAGGCTGATCGGTCTGTGGACCGATCCACCTATAGGCTGATCAGTCCACAGACCGATCAGGGATCGCAACCAACTCTCTGTGAGAGTTGGGATCGGTCTGGGGACCGATCAGCGTAGAGCCTGATCGGTCCCCTGACCGATCAGAGCCATCCTGGACCGATCAGGGTGGAGCCTGATTAGTCCAGGCATAGCCGTTGAGACACAACGGCTAGATTTCTGTCTTCTTCTTTGCAGATTTTGATATAAGGTGGAGGGCCTCTACTGTTGGGACTTCTGCTGGTACTACTTCCTCCTTGCGATCTGAGCTTTGCTGAGCTCTCCATTACTGAAGCTTCGTGTGAGCTTCCCTCGGCTGGGTTTCCAACTGTACAGTTGCTGCTGTTGTTGGCATCCGTGAAGTTGCTGCTTCATCAACAGTCGACAAGAAGGCAAGCAAACTAGTGTTTTTACATTCATATTGTTCTTGGCTTCTTGCTGTATTTCTTGTACTCTGATCTTGCTGTTGCAAGAGATTGTGGCGAGGTTTCTCCACCCAGAAGGAGTTTTTATTAGCCGATTTTCCGGGGTCTCATCCACTGACGGATTGATAGGATTCGTCCACCTTACGGACACGCCGAGGAGTAGGAGTATCATCTCCGAACCTCGTTATATCGTCGCGTTTGAGGTTTGATCTTCTCCATTTTCGTTTCTACTTTTTATTTCCGCTGCGCTAACTCAAATTGTAGGAAGAAACGAGAATTTGGGGTCGGCTATTCACACCCCCCCTCTCTAGCCACTATCCGAAGGTCCTAACAAGTGGTATCAGAGCAAGGTTGCTCTTCGTCGGATTAACACCCGGGGGAGCACGAGCTAGAGAATGGATCAACTTGGAGAAGACGTCACGATTCCACCCTTCTACGATCGCGACGACTTCGCGTTTTGGAAGGTAAGAATGAAGTATTTTCTTATGACTAACCTAGTAAATTGGAATTGTATACAAGTAGGTTTTATTCCTCCGGTGGATAAAGAAGGAGAACCTCTCGAAAAGAAGAAGTGGACGAAGGAACAAATCCACCAATCCATAATCAACGACGAGGTAACGAAAATCTTTGAATTTTCATTACCTAATGATATCTTGTGTAAGATAGGTAGATACAACAATGCCAAGGAGTTGTGGAACAACTTGGCTAAGTTCCATGAGGAGAGCTCCAATTCAAGTCATGAAGAGGAGTCAAGTGAGCCAAGTAGCTTACATCATGGAGGTATGGAATTAGAAGTTGAGGGCTACTCAACATCTAAGGAAGAAGAGGAGGAGAGTTCTTCTTCAAGACTGGAGCAAGAAGAAGAAGCCTCTACCTCCGGAAGGGATGAAGGAGAGAGCTTATGCCCATCCTCAACCCTAGGTAACTCAAGCAACTTAATTTCAAGTAAATTACATATAATGTGCTTTGAGTGTAGGGAATATGGGCATTACAAAAGTAAATGTCCAAAGAGGATTAGGAAGACTCCACCGGTACCAAAAGTCAAGGAAGCCGGAGTTCCGATACGCAAGGGCAAGGAGCACGTGGTGTGCTTCCAATGAAAGCAAAGGGGACATTATAGGAGTCAATGTCCAAGGGGGAGGCAACCTCACAAGGATAAGAGACCAAGCACATCTATGGGGGGAGCTAAGGCAAACCCTAATGTATCCTTTAAGGCACATTCTTGCAATAAGACACATGCTAGTAGTTTTATTGCAATTGTCAATAATGATAAGCGTGATAACCATAGAAACCGATACATGTGTTTAGGTGCCAAACATGTTAGCCTAGATAAGGACAATGATAGAAATACCAACCCTAGAGTTAACTCATCTAAGGTTAAGGAAAACCTAGATAGGAATCCCAAAACAACTAGACATATGCCTAGGAATACCTCAAAGAAAAATGACAAATTAAAGCTTGAGGTATTAAAGAAGGAAAATCAAGTCTTGAGGTCAAGACTTGACACTTTAGAAAAGGCTCTTAAGAATTTGGAGAAGTCAACTCTAGGGTCTAAGGGTCAAAAATCAAAGCCCAAGGACATGAGAGATTTGGGTCACAAACCTAAGTCTCAAGTGGTCAAGCCCACGTATCATAATGTTCCATTCGATTATGGAACAAGACCTAGGGCTAGGAAGACCATCACCAAGGTCACAAGGGGAGTCACCCCTAGAGTTGATCTTGATGAGTCCCAAATGACCAAGGCTTTAAAGCCTAGGAGGGTCATTAGGAGGGTTGCTAGGGAAGTCATCCCTAGTGAATATTTAGTGAACCCAATGAGCTCAAATAGGTATTGGGTTCCTAGGAGCGTGATTCCTTCACGCTAGATGGTTTAGGGTGTGACAACCTTAATTGGATAGGTAGTTAACCTACTCATGGCAAAATGTGGCATTTTAGGAATTTTCAAGGTGTAATCAAGCCTTGAAAATGAAATAAAAAATTATTCCTAAGGTGATTAGGATGTGCCAACCACATTTGAGGAGTTTTTTAGGGTCAATCTAATTGGCACATAGTGATCTAAAAATCTTTAGTATATAACTTTAGGTCTATTACACTTAGGAATATAGAATTTATGGCAAAATGATCAAAATTATCAAAAATGGCAACTAAGGCTAGAATTAGGTATTTTCTATACCTTTATATGTTATTTGCCATACATTGTTTGTCATATGCCATGTCATGACATCATATTTATTTTATTATCATTTGAAATGTCATGATAATGCTTAGTTTAGTTATATGTCATGTCTTATTTAAGTTTCATACTTGATGACATGACATCATGACATTGGCACATGTTTCCACTTATGATATTATTTTATGCCATGTCATCATCTCTTGCATTCATGATCAACTAAATTGATTTAAGGATATAAACACAATTTGATATGGAGATCAAATTGTTGTTTAGAAAATGCATGAGAACTTAGCTTAAGATGACCTAAACACATATCTCACATCAAAATTGACTTGGATGTGTTTGATACACCTTAGATGTGTGTGAGATATTAGGATGATGAGTTAGGATCAAGGTGCATAGTTCTTGTACCTAGATGAGCCTAATTCGAAATTGAGGATCATAGGGAAAACTTGTGTACAAGTCATGTACATTTAGTCCTAAGATTGTGGTCCTAAATTGAATGGTTTTAAATCATTTCAAAATTGATTTGAAAAACCTTGATGAAGCTTTTCTAGTGATAGCATTCAGCAAGTTGATACAAAGATGGATTAACCTTGAGCTATTTCAAAGTCTTTCGAACTTTGTATCAAGATTAAAAAATGGGAGTTATTTTCATAGAAAACTATTTTTCCATGATAATATATGTTATGAGGAATGTATCCTCAAAATTTTATAATTTTTGGAATTTTCTGTAATTTTTTAGGGGTTTCTGAATTTCGG
Source organism: Zingiber officinale (assembly GCF_018446385.1). Taxonomy (NCBI): domain Eukaryota; kingdom Viridiplantae; phylum Streptophyta; class Magnoliopsida; order Zingiberales; family Zingiberaceae; genus Zingiber; species Zingiber officinale. The sequence continues at coordinate 102,296,821 of NC_056001.1, read as the reverse complement.
GAGAAAAATTAGAAATTCTTATCAGAGAGTTATGGACCGATCATAGAAGAGTCTGATCGGTCCAGGGAAGTCTGGATCGGTCACTGGACCGATCCAGGGCAGTGTGGATCGGTATGGTGACCGATCCAGTGGAGTCCTGATCGATCTGGTGACCGATCAGAGCGTGCCAAAATGCTGACTTTTCGACTGTTGTCTGAAATTTCAGCTATGGAAGTTGGTGCTTTAGATTTCTAAAGGGTTGAAACTCTCCAAGACATTGTTGGTGCAATGGTCAAGGAGGAGTTGACCGTTAGGGGGAGTTTTACCTAATTATCAAGGAGGAGTTGACCTTTAGGGGGAGTTTTTACTCGTCAAGATTTCTGAGGATGAGTGATATGGGATTATCACTAAGTTGATTGTTGATTTTAGTATCAAGGGGGAAATTAAGGGTTTCAATGAAAGGTATGGGACTTTCATTAGGAAGAAACTCTTGACCTTGATTCACTCTTTTTGATGTGTGTCAAAAAGGGGGAGAATGTCCAAAGAATGTTCAAGGAAGAACATTGGAGTTTGGGGAGAATGTTCAGAAAATGTTCAAGGAAGAACATTGGAGAACTATTGGAAAACCTAAGCTAGGCACGGGTTAACCTAACTTGATTATGGTTTTTATCAAACATCAAAAAGGGGGAGATTGTTGGTGCAACCTTAGGTCAAGGTTGACCTGGGTGACCCGACTCGAGTTGACCTGACTCGAGGTATATTTTGATGTTTGACAAGAATAGAGAAGTTGTATTTTGATGTTTGACAAGAATAGGAACTTGGGGGATTGTGGGTGCAACCTTTGGTCAAGGTTGACCTGGTTGACCCGACTTGAGTTGACCTGACACGGGGAAAAGTCCAAGTATGGAGACTTGGCACGGAAAAGTCCAAGCAGGGAGCTTGGCACGAGAAAAGTCCAAGCAGGGAGCTTGGCACGGGAAAAGTCCAAGCAGGGAGCTTGGCACGGGGAAAAGTCCAAGTATGGAAGCTTGGCATGGGAGGTCAGAGAGGGCTCGGTAGCTCGTTCTCTGGACCGGACGTGGAAGTCGGAGAGGGCTCGGTAGCTCGTTCTCTAGACTCGATGGAGTCGGAGAGGGCTCGGTAGCTCGTTCTCCGGACTAGGTCAGAGAGGGCTCGGTAGCTCGTTCTCTAGACCAGGAAGACGTTAGGGTTTAGGGCTGGGAAGCTCTAAAACCAACAGAGGCATTGGATCGATGCATTGGCCGTCGGTGTCTGGCATGCGGATCGATGCGTGGACCGATCGGTAACTCACGAAACTTTCGTGAGTTATCGATCGATGCGTGACCGATCGATGAAAGGAGATATGATTCGATCAATAGGCGATCGGTCGTGGACCGATCCACCTATAAGCCGATCGGTCCTGAGCCGTCGGGATCGCAATCAACTCTCTGTGAGAGTTGGGATCGGTCTGGGGACCGATCAGCGTAGGGCCTGATCGGTCCCCTGACCGATCAGAGCCATCCTGGACCGATCAGGGTGGAGCCTGATCTATCCAGGCCTAGCCGTTGTGTCACAACGGCTAGATTTCTGTCTTCTTCTTCGCAGATTTTGATATAAGGTGGAGGGCCTCTACTGTTGGGACTTCTGCTGGTACTACTTCCTCCTTGCGATCTGAGCTTTGCTGAGCTCTCCATTACTGAAGCTTCGTGTGAGCTTCCCTCGGCTGGGTTTCCAACTGAACAGTTGCTGCTGTTGTTGGCATCCGTGAAGTTGCTGCTTCATCAACAGTCGACGAGAAGGCAAGCAAACTAGTGTTTTTACATTCATATTGTTCTTGGCTTCTTGCTGTATTTCTTGTACTCTGATCTTGCTGTTGCAAGAGATTGTGACGAGGTTTCTCCACCCAGAAGGAGTTTTTATTAGCCGGTTTTCCGGGATCTCATCCATCGACGGATTGATAGGATTCGTCCACCTTATGGACACACCGATGAGTAGGAGTATCATCTCTGAACCTCGTTATATCGTCGCGTTTGAGGTTTGATCTTCTCTATTTTCGTTTCTACTTTTTATTTCCGCTGCGCTAACTCAAATTGTAGGAAGAAACGAGAATTTGGGGTCGGCTATTCACACCCCCCCCCTCTCTAGCCACTATCCGAAGGTCCTAACAAGCTTGACTTCTGACCCTCTTGTGGTATTGACTCATAACCACATCATCATACCGACCCCACAAAACATGCACCGTATCACAAGCCTCCCCCTCAAGTCTAGTCGAAGGAGGTTCTAGTCCGACTGACTAGACCCCAATCTTTGTGTTACCTGGCCTGGTCCCGCGTCCTTTGTTGATCTGTCTTCCTAGGAGGTAAACGATTTCCTTCTATGCTTATGTTGACTCCTCAACTTCTGAGCGCACTTGCCTCTTATAAACGTTACCCGATTTTCCAAGCGCCGCCTCGAATTCCGAGGAAACTCCTTCACCTTCTTCTTCTTTATAAAAGGTTCATGTCTCCTTGCCACAACACCCGTATCTCTGTCTCTTCTGTCTCCTTGCGATCCCTTTCTAACCTATGGAGCCCGCTGAGCTATCTTCCGTATGTCTCCAGCTAGCCCTTAAGGAAAAAGCCTTGCGTGATATGACCCTGAGAAGAGATCTGCAAACCTCCCTCCGTCGGGAAATGGAGGAGCTCTGGCAAGTAGCCAAATACCGAACTCGGGCCGAGACATCCCTCAAGATGAAAGCTCAAGCGGATTTCTAGAGTCAAATCCATCATATCATGTATTTGAAGATAAAGCATGAGGATGAACTGGCTCTGCTGAAAGAAAAGAGCCGGAAAAAGGACGAGACCATCTGTCAATTGAGGCACACTCTTGAAAGTGTCCGGGCAGAACTGATCCGAACACAAGCCCATTTGGGAGAAAAGGGTTCCACCTCTGTATCGGGCAGCAATTAAAACCTCTGAAGAATGTACCTCCTATTTTAATGGAACAAAACTTGTCTTCTGCATTCCATTCTTGTTGTAGTTATTCACTATATTGCTCATGTATCATTGCATTTTTATAGAACTCCTGCGTTTCTTTAATATTTCTAGCTAAAACATAGAAAAAATAATAAAAACAATCTACTTACCCCCTTTTCATCTCACCTCATAACATACGATTCTTTGGCCGCCGCGAATGAGGTGTTTGAGACATATCTGTGACTTGTGACTATGCCTGCAAAATTTCATGTTTAGCTAGAATCCCTGCAATATGGCTTACTAACCAGTCCGGCGTGATAACTTTACCTGCTGCATTTTGTGTCTGCGGGTATACGGAATACTGACCGAAAAAATCATTGCACTGACCGTGAAGGTTGTTGGACGTGAGAGCCTTGTTCACTTATAACTCGCACTGGGGCGAGAGTCTGGGATAGCTGACCGGGAAGGTCGTTGGGCGTGAGAGCCTTGCTCACTTATAATTCGCACTGGGGCGAGAGTCTGGGATAGCCGACCGGGAAGGTCGTTGGACGTGAGAGCCTTGCTCACTTATAACTCGCACTGGGGCGAGAGTCTGGGACAACCGACCGGGAAGGTCGTTGGGTGTGAGAGCCTTGCTCACTTATAACTCGCGCTGGGGCGAGAGTCTGGGACAGCCGACCTGGAAGGTCGTTGGGCGTGAGAGCCTTGCTCACTTATAACTCGCACTGGGGCGAGAGTCTGGGATAGCCGACCGGGAAGGTCGTTGGGCGTGAGAGTCTTGCTCACTTATAACTCGCGCTGGGGCGAGAGTTTGGGACAGCCGACCTGGAAGGTCATTGGGCGTGAGAGTCTTGCTCACTTATAACTCGCACTAGGGTGAGAGCCTAGGATAACCGACCGGGAGGTCATTGGGCATGAGAGCCTTGCTCACTTATAACCTGGGATAGATTCTGCCAACCTGGGATATATGTTGCCGACCTGGGATGTATGTTGCCGACCTGGGGGAGATCTCCCGACCAGGGATTGTGTAGAGGAACTGCTTCTACTTTGTCTGCAGGCAAAAGATACATAGTATCAGAGGTATTGCAAAGATATAAACATTAAAATCTCACTCAACCGGTGGAAATGATGTCTTGTGGCCTTGCTCCATTCAAATTTCTTTCCCGCCACTTTTCTTTACCACTTCCCGAGAAAATCGCGTAGTAAGCGTTTCCGTACTCCCGCTTTATCTCATGATTTCCTTATCACGTCTATCATTAATACACTTCCTAGGGGATTGACACCTGTCCCATGGCTTTATTGCTTATGCAGTATGACGCCGCCGACGCCACCCCTTTTTGTACACAATTCCCCATAAGAGCATGTCTCTCTGCGATCGGACGGCTTTAGGTTCTTCACCCAAAAAGATACTCGACGTATCTTTTCGATATTCCCTAGAAGAACTCTCTTTATAAACCCTAAAAGCAGTCCACAGTCATTGCCTTGCACGCTTTGACTGCCTTCTTCTTCCTGTTGTTTCGACTCCTCCGGCGTCTCCACCCTTCCCCTTCTAGACTCCTCCCGCCCGGTGCTCCTTTCCCTCTCGACTGATCTCTTCTCCAACCTCCCTTACCTTGATAATGGATGATGGTAAGACCGCCCTTTGGTATTCGTGCTTCATTTCTGATATAGATGATCATGACCTATCTGTGATTCGATCGGACCTGCGACTTAGTGATGCTTATGAACTCAGAGTTCCTACGCCCCATGAACACCTCGCCAGCCCTCCGGAAGGCTTCATAACCGTTTTTAGGGACCAGCTTTTAGGAGGCCTTCGTTTTCCCATCCATCCTTTCATTTCCTCCCTGAGTGAATACTTCGGCATCTGCATCTCTCAATTTGCTCCCAACTTCTTCAGAGCGGTTTGCGACATTGTCATTCTTTGCCGCGTATACCAACTTCCCCTGACCATTCAGTTCTCCATCATTTTTATTTTTCAAACGTTCAGAGCCAGGAGTGTTTATGGTACAGGCTAGGCCTGGCTATAAGTTTTTTTTCAGACATGCCCTCTTCCAACAAGGGGTGGAAATCCTGTTTCTTCTTTGTTAGATTCCCCGAGCCCCTGGTCGGGTTGACCTAGTGGCGCTCTGACATCCCTTCCAACCTCCCTGTACATCAACACCAACCTTCCTGTAACGCTACTTCAGAAAAACTTCAAGGCGTGAACGTTAGCTTTTCTATATTATTGTTGGAAGGCTTTCTGTATTTGTTTAGGCTCAGCCCCGTTCAGGAGGACATAGGGGCTCCGTTTGGTAAGACCCCATTTTCCTCTCTGTTACTCTTCGCTAACTGAGGTATCTTTCTTTCTTATTACAGAGGTTGCCATGCTCCGAGCGTACTCCTCAGATGTAAAACGCCAATCTGTCTCCTATTTAAGAGCTTTAAGTGCGGAGCTTAAACAAGGTTTGGCAGCTTCTTCCCAGTCTGGCCCTTCTACCTCATGGTCTGCTCCTTCTGCTTCATAGCCTGTCCCCCCGGCCCGGCCCAGGAGGAAGCTTCCTCGACTATTCCCCTGGACGTGGCTCCTGTAGAAGACCTGACCGCTGCAGAACAGGTCGATCTGGCCACTGAAGAGCAGGTCGAGGAAGGGCGAGCTACCTCTCCCCCGCTAGCCAAACGGCTACGGCTCCAGCGTAAGAGGAAGAAGGTTACTCCGACGACTCAAGCGTCACCTCCACCTCTTCCTTCCGGTCGTCGCTCATCTGCCGCCTTTCCCTCTTTGGAAACCAGGGATGCTTCTCCCGATCGGGAGATTAATATGGGGCCGGAGGTTCCCGTTATGTCGCCCCAGATATCTGCCCCAATCCTTGGTCATGATCAAGCTCCCGTACCAACCATTCTTCCTGCTCATGCCCCTTCTCCTGGGCAAGCCCCTCTTCCTGCCACTGCCCAGTCTGGGAGTTCTGCCCCTTTATCCGCTGCGCTCCCGATAACTACTCCGGCCTCTACTTCTCGATTTCGGAGGAAAATTCGTAAGAAGTATGCCTTTACTGACTCTTGGCGCCTGCCTTCTTCCACAGAGCCTGGTGCCGCCGAAGGAATTGCAGAAGAGGCTCCTCCCCAAGTTGCCTTGGTTGAATTAGAGGGCAATTTAGCGGCGTCCTGGCGCTCAGGCAATCGGAAGTTTTGGAAGAATCCCCCGATGATGGGGCTAGATCAAGCGGCTTGCCAGATTGTTTCTGTAAGTCTTCTTATCTCAATGCTCCTCTGCTGAAATCTTTTGTAATCTTTCTTCCTTTATCTAACACAGGCCTGTTCCGTCAATCTGAGCGCCATTCAATACTCCACTCGCTTGCAGAAGGAGAATGATGTATTGAAGGCTCGTCTTCAGGAGTTAGAGTTGCCGCTAACTCCTCGTGATCCCCTCAATCCAACCCCTGGGGACTTAGCAAGCTATCTCCGACTGATTGGGGAGTTGCAGAGTCGGCCCGCAACATTTCTCATGCGGCTTTTGACAAAATTAAGACTTTGGAAGCGGCTCTGCGGACGAGCGAGTCCAAATTAGCTTCCGAGGCAGAGAGGCGTCGCTCGCTGGTAGCAAAAATGGATGAACAGGACTCTCGATTGACGAGTTTACAGGAAACCAAGGAGGCCCTTCAAAAGACTTTAACTGATGTCCAGGGTCAACTGGCCTCTAGTTCAGACCGGGAGAAGGCCCTTCACAGCCAGTGGGAGGCCAGCCAAGCGACCATTAGATCAATGCAGACCGACCTTCTGAAAGCTCAAGAGAATGTTTCTCAGGATCAACAAGATTTGACTTTGGATCGGGCTGATGCAGAAAAGGCTAGAGCTGATACGGAGAAGGTCCAGGCAGAGTTGACTGACTACCAGGCGGGAGAAGTGGATCGTCTACGAGCATACAGACAAGCATACGTCTCCTCCCCCTTCTTCCTGAGGAAGATAGGGGATCTGATGAATTCATGGTATGCTGCGGCGCGGCTGGAGGGGCTCGTCAAATGGTTGAACAGAATCTGCTTCGTGCTGCCCCTTCAGAAGATTTCTTAAATACTGGTCGCATAATGGACGAGATTCCAGACGGGTCATTCCCTTCTTTCAAAGATGATGATGACTTGTTTCTCCTCCCCGAGCCTCCTACTGATGCTGAACCTAGCCTCCCTGAGCCCCCTGCTGAAAATGATCTTGGATGTGGCTCTTAATGCTGAATTTTTAATGTACACCTGAAGCTGTTAAACTTTCACTCGAACTATTTACTGTGTAATCATGGATTTGCTTTTTCTTTGCACTATTTGTCCTTCCTATGATATGGCATGACCCTTGGTTTTTGATTCTCTTATGATACGTAATGTTAACCCTCTTCTCAGTTGCATTACATATTACCCGACCAATACGACCCACGATCAAGAGAACATGTGCTTTAGCTGTCCATATCGTCTTATTGGACCCCAGTCAGGAATCCCCCTTTTACTTCGACCTATTTTCCTTACTTTCTTCTGTGGACCACTTAACTTAGCCGCTTGCCCGATCTGCATTTATATCCCGACCTGTTCATCTTGCTCTCCTTTGCTGACAGCCCCGACTCGGTTCTATTTTCCAATCTATTCTTTCATCTGTAACCATGTCAGGATAACTTCAGACTGAGAAATTAATTAACGGTTAAGCCCAGACCGGGAATGTGAAGGCATTTTTCTATAAGGCAACTGTCGCGTCTTTTCCCGAGATCCGTCTCCTCATAGTTCGCGTCGGTACTTTTCCAAATATACCCTTGGGCGTTATTTTCAAGGAAGATCTGTCGGTTCTCTTTGTTCCCGCCAATTATTTTGCTCCGATGGATGATAGTATGACGAAACTGCCCCTTTGCCTAGCGGCTATAAATAATCTCCTCAAGCTTCGCCTCTAGGCTTGGCCCGCCTTCCTCTTCCTTCCACTGGAGTCCAGTATCATTCCCGAACCTTTGCTTTTGCATTGCTAGCTCCCCACTCGGTCCTTTTTTCTTTCCTTCCATTTATTTTCTCATGGCGTTCCCCTCTTTTCTTCCTTCTTTGGCGGCGGTGTATTACCCTGGTTCATCCACTTTCGATGAATTGGATCGGGATGAACTGCGCTATACCTACGGAGTCGGGGATAATGCACATGTGGTCATTCCTACCGGGATACATCGATTTTTTGATCCTCCCCATGGATATTGCACTTTCTTTAAAGAGCACTTCGTGGCCGGCCTTCGTCTTCCCTTGCACCCCTTATTTTCGGACGTGTGCCGCCATTTTAAGATTCCTCTAGGACAGTTGACGCCGAATTCTATAAGACTCCTCTGCGGCTTCGTGGTCCTTTGCGACGTTTGCGAGTTGTCCTGGTCCGCCCACTTGTTCCATTGCTTTTTCACCCTCCGGCAACAGGAAGAAGACACCTTCCGCTTCCAACCTCATCTTCGGACTGCTTTTTTCTCTCCCCTGCCGCCTTCTGACCCAAGCTGGAGGAATAAATTTTTCTTTATTTGATTCCCCCAGGAGGTGGAGTGGCCCTTGCGATGACAATCTTCACTTCCCCCGAACCCGCCGCTAGAGGATTTTCATCTTGATACCTCTTATATAGAGGCTTCCTCTCACCTAGCGGGTTGGCAATTAAACTTAACCCGCTTATTGTCTGAGGAGTTGCTGGCCTACTTCCGCCTGAGCTCTCTTACTACGGATACACCTCATTCCCTGGGTAAGCTTCCCTCTCAGTTCCGTCCCCGCTTCGAAAATATTTTGTTTTTTTTTCTATGGCCACTGACCCCTGCTTTATCCTGTGTAGCTGAAGTCTTAAACCGTGACTCAGAGGTTCAGCCTCTTCCTCGGAGTGACATGGAAATCATGAGGCGGGGTCGAGTCATTTTACAAAGAAGAGCACTCCCCTACTCATTTTCGACTTCAATCGGTGGGGCTTCCCTAGCCAATACCCCCCCCCCCCCCCCCCCCCGACCTGCTCGACGAGGGTCTTCTGGTGTCCGACCCGCTCCCTTGGCTCGCCCTACTCGCCCCCGGACTGCACGTCCACCCCGACCGGCCACCCCTGTTCGCCCCCGGGCCCCGCGTACAACCCGGCCTATTACCCCAACACCTCTCCAATCGGTTAATCCTCCCCGAGCCACTTATATACCTGGTCTAGGCCTAGGTCGAAGATCAGGCAATGTTCCCTACGCCAGCCCTGCTTTTAGGGAGGCGTCTCAGGCAGCTCGTCAAGCCCGTGCTGCTAATGATCGCCTGAGCCAGGATGCCCTTTCTGCTTCTAGACGTAGGGCTTGGCTACATTCTGATGATTCTGAATTGGATGATTCTGATTCGGATGATTAGCCGTTGGCTCAGAGACGTCGACGCCGAGCCCCTCGTCCTGTGTCAGACTCAGGCCTATCCTCTATCCCTTCTCCTCCTCCTCTAGTTGCAGCTGCCTCTCCTCCACCTCCCATTGTGACTCCGCCTCCTATCCTGAGCCAGGCAAATGTTTCGTCGAATCCCACCGCAATTCTAGTTGAGCCTCCCCCTGCTCAACCTTCTCCTTCAGCTCAACCTTCTGCCCAACCTTCTACGTCACCGCAGCACCAGAGCACCGAGGTCGGTCCCTCGCGTCGCTCTCCGCCAGCTACCTCACCTCTATAGCCATCTCCTGTGCCTCCATCAACTCCTGCTGGGTCAGCTGCTGGGCCTTCTAACTCGGCCGCGGGACCTTCGCAACCGCCTCCACCTGTCCCTCTTTATTATCGTACCACTGTTCCTACAGAGGCTGGACTACAGTCAAGGCGTGACGTTCCCACTAGCTCCTTGACCATGAAAGGTCGTCTAGCCACTGTGTGGGAAGAAAACAAGCGTCAGATGGAACTTCTGCCGCCCCTTGCCCAGATGGATAGATTTTCTGAGCTATACATCAAGGTCATCTTCCATGATGGCTTGCTGTCACTATTATCTTCCCCATTCTTATCAGATGTTTCTTCTATGTCCCAGGCCTGTGCAGAATCCTTGACGATAAATCAATCATTTCACGCAGCCCATCATCAAAATAAGATGCTGCAAGACAAGGTAGCTGAGTTGGAACTTCAACTGAGCAACCCGACGCAGGCCAGTCATGCCCTGAGGGCTGAAATAAAAGCTCTAACAAAAAAGAAGAATAGTCTTGAAGTATCCTTGACTATATCTGACCAAAAGCTTAAAGACCTCAGGGAAGAGAAGAGACAAGTTGAAGTTATGCACCAGCAACGCATGGATCAACAAACTTTGGAGCATCAGCGAGTTATGGACCAATTAACTCAAAAGCTGCGTGTCGCCGAGACTTTAGCGCAGGAGCAAGACAAGAAGTTGAAATCCCAGGAGGCCCAATTGACCTCCCAAGCAGCAGAACTGGCAGCCACTCGAAATGAACTGACTCAGGCTAGGGCTACTGCAGAAGGAATATTGACAGCTCTGACCCTTTATAAAGAGGGAGAGAATGACCGCTGTCAATAGAGCCGCGTTCTGTACCTGCATTCTCCAGAATTCTGTACTCAAGCAGGGCAGCGCTTCTCCACTTCTGTTATTTATGGTGCGACAGGGGCTCTACGTCAACTTTATGAACAAGACTATTTGAAATCAGCCCCTCCTCCTGAATTTTTAGATCATGACCGGATCCTTAAAGAGATCCCAGATGAAATTTTTGCTCCCTTCAAGTGATCTTTCTTGGCTACTTGTAGATAATGACTTGACAATTTCTTGTAAAGTACTTTGTTATTTTTCCACTTGCCCTTTTAGGCTCGCTTTTACTAAAATTGCTTAGTTTTGCCACAAAAAGTATTAGGACATACAATTTCCGCTTTCACATCTTCTTCTGTTCTTTCCGATCCGCTTTTCCCCGGTCTGCTACCCTGGTTTATCGGGTAAGTGATAGCTCGGCTTACCGCCCGGCTTACTCTTCTTGGCTTGCTCCTTTAAGCTCGATAAGGTCACAAGTAATTAGCGCTCCAGGGTCGGTCTAGCTTCTTGCCTCGTTCATCTTGTAAGTAATAGGCTCCGGACGCTAACTTTTTAATGACTTTGTAAGGCCCATCCCCCTGAAGTGCTAGCTTGGTCACGTCCCCCACGGGCTTGACTTGCTTCCAAACCAGATCTCCCTCCCCGAAGAATCGGGGAATCACTCTTCTATTATAATTTTGCCTCATTCTTTGTCGATAGGCCTCCAGCCTAGCCACCGTTCTGTCCCGAGTTTCGCTAATAAGATCCAGCTCAGCCAACCATCGTTCTGTGTTTTCTTCATCATATAATGTCCTCCTAACCGATGACACTCCAATTTCTATGGGTATGACTGCTTCATTGCTATAAACCAGGTGGAATGGTGTTAGACCTATACTTTCCCGAGGTGTTGTACGATAGGCCCACAGAATGCTTGACAGCTCTTCCACCCAATTGCCTCCCACATGATCCAGCTTAACCTTCAGATCTCGTACTATTTCTCTGTTGACTACCTCAGTCTGACCATTGCTTTGTGGATATGCTACTGAAGTGAAGGCTTGCGTTATGCCAAACCCCTTGCACCAAGCCTGGATTCTTTGTCCTTGAAATTGCCTTCCATTGTCTGACACCAATTTGTGAGGAATACCAAATCTACAAAGAATGTTCCTCCCTAGAAATTGAATGACGACGTCTTCTGTGATACGGGCCAAGGCTTCTGCTTCTACCCACTTAGAAAAATAATCCATTGCCACTAATAAGAAACGTCTTTGACCTGGTGCCATGGGAAAGGTCCCACAATATCCATGCCCCATTGATCAAACGGACATGAGACTATGGACATTTTCAACAGAGTCGTAGGACGATGTGTTAAGTTTTGATGTTTCTGGCAGGATAGGCAGGTATTTACCAATTTGTGAGCATCTCTTTATAAGGTAGGCTAAAAATACCCAGCCAAGAGTACTTTGTGAGATAGGGTTCGTCCGCCTACATGACTGCCACAGCATCCCAGATGTATTTCTCGCAAGGCCTGGTCGGCCTCCCATACATCCAAGCATTTGAGTAAGGGTCTAGAGAAGGACCTCTTGTAGAGCTGATCTCCGATCATGACATAATCATGAACTTACTTCCTGATCAACTGTGACTCTTCTGGATCAGTCGGTAAGATACCCTGCCTGAGATAGTTGATCATGGGTGCCCGCCAATCAATAGTTGCTTCTCTATTATTTTGCAGATCTATCTGAGCTATCAGAAAAGTTTGCGCCGTTGATCGGTCCAGCACCCAAGTGGTTAAGGAACTGGCCATCTTTGCTAGCTCATCTGCCCTTTCATTTTCTGACCTGGGTATCTTGGTTACAGTGACCTCTGTGAATTCCTCCTTCATCTTCTCATAGGCTTCCCAGTACACTTGTAATTTATCACAATTTATCATAAAGTTGTCTGTCACTTGCTGAGTTACCAATTGTGAATCTGAATAAATGATTACCTGGGCTGCCCCTACGTGCCGGTTTGCTTGCAGTCCTGCCAACAAAGCCTCGTATTCTGCTTCATTGTTCGTGGCTCGGAAATTCAATCGAACCGCCAATTGGAGTATATCTCCTTAGGGAGATATTACCAAGACCCCAACCCCGCTTCCCTAGTGATTAGCCGATCCATCCACATAGACCTTCCAAGTTTCTTCAGAGTTGGTCTGATGAATTTCTGTTAAGAAATCTGCTAAGGCCTGCGTCTTAATGGCGGTGCGCGGCTGATACTGTATGTCATATTCTCCCAACTCCGTTGCCCACTTGATAAGTCGGCCCACAACTTCTACATTAGTTAGCGCTCTTCCCATGGTGCTATTGGTCAGAACCGTGATAGGATACGATAAGAAATAGGGTCTTAACCGCTGAGCCATAAGGACCAATCCATAAACTAACTTCTCCAGGGCCGTGTACCGAGCCTCGGCCCCTTTTAATAGATGACTAAAGAAATACACTGGTCGTTGTACATTGTCATACTCCTTAACAAGCACAGCCCCTACGACCTCGGGGGTGGCCGATAAGTAGACCCATAAGGGTTCCCCAGCAACTGGCTTAAATAAAGATGGCAAAGCCTCCAAGTACTTCTTCAGATCCTCAAAAGCTCGAGTACAGTCTTCATCCCATTGGAATTTGGAGGCCTTTCTGAGCATCTTAAAGAAAGGAGCGACCCAGTCTACAGACCTGGAAATGAATCTTAACAGGGCTGTTATCCTGCCGACTAGCTTCTGAGTTTCCTTCAAATTCTGAGGAGGTTGCATATCCCTTAGCGCTTGAACTTTTTCTGGATTGGCTTCTATCCCTCGTTCAGTCACCAGGTAACCCAAGAATTTTCCTCCCTTAGCTCCAAACAGGCACTTCAAGGGGTTCAACTTCAACCCATATTGCCGGAGAGTCCTGCATGTTTCTTCAACATCTTTGACCAGATCTGCGGCTAATGGGGACTTGATGAGTATGTCATCCACATAAACTTCCACATTGCGTCCGATCTGCTCCCGGAAGATTTTGTCCATCATTCTTTGATATGTGGCTCCGGCGTTCCTAAGACCAAAGGGCATGACAGTATAACAGAAAATACCGTTAGCCGTGATGAAGCTAACATTTTCTTGGTCTTCCACCGCTAAAGGTATCTGATGATACCCTTGTTATGCATCCAGCATGTAGATCCTTTCGCAGCCGGCCGTGGAATCAACCATTTGATCGATCCGGGGCAGAGGATAGCAATCCTTGGGACTGGCTCGGTTGAGGTCTCGGAAGTCTATACACACCCTCCACTTATTGTTGAGCTTCTTTACTAGAACCACGTTAGAGAGCCAGAATGGGAACTGTACTTCTCTAACGTGACCCGCCTTCCTGAGCTGGTCCACTTCAGCCCTGATTATTTTATTCTGGTCAGCTGAGAAGTTCCTTTTCTTTTGCTTGATAGGTCGAGAATCTGGCAGTAGATGTAACTTATGCTCAGCTACCTCTGGCCTGACCCCAGGTAACTCCTCCGTAGACCAGACGAAGACGTCCCGGTTACGAATCAAGCATTGCATTAATTCTTCCTTGAGGGGAGAAGGAAGGTCGCTTGCCACTCGGGTTAGACTTTCGGGTCGCTCAACATATAGTTGTACCTCTTCTCAGGGAATAGGCTCTTTAGCCATAGGTGAAGGCTCTTCCTGAACAGCATGGACACCTCCGTCTTGCATCCTTTGATTTTTCCGAGCTTCCACCCGGACCATATCAATACAGCACCGGCGAGAGACCCTTTGCTCGCCTTTAACCTCCCCGACCTGGTCGCCAACAGGAAACTTGATTTTCTAGTGGAAGGTCGAACAGCGGCCCTAAATTCATGCAGGGCAGGCCTTCCCAAAATGACATTATAAGAAGAAGGGGAGTCCACTACTATAAAAGTGCTTCTCCGTGTGCGCACCAAAGGCTCGGTGCCCAGAGATATGACCAACTTAATCTGACCCATAGGCTTCACTTCATTGCCTGTAAATCTGTATAGAGATGTGGCCACTGGCTGGAGTTCAGCAGCATCAATCTTCATCTCCTCAAATGCAGTTCTGAATAGAATATTAACCGAGCTCCCCGTGTCAATGAAAACTCGAGCCACTCGGCTATTGGCGATGATAGCTTTGATGATGAGGGCATCATCATGAGGCAACTCCAGGCCCTCCAGGTATGCTGGCCCGAAGCTAATAACAGGGTCGATAGCTTGCTCTTGACTGCATCCTACGACATGAACCTCCAAGTGACAGACATGAGACTTGCGTGCTCTCCCTGAATCTCCGTCAGTTGGCCCACCAGAGATCATGCCAATCTCTCTGACGGTCGCATTGCCTCTGTTCTCTGCTTCACGTGATCCCTCTGGCTCTTTCCCCCGACCAGGTTGATGAGCACTAGGTCCTGCTAGGTCGGGACAAGATTGCCTGGCCTGTCCAGTCACGCCCCTTTGTTCCTCCATCATCTTGATCAATTGAGGGGCTAGCTCAGGCGGCGGTAAACCCATCTCGGCAGCCCGCTTGGAATCTCGAGCGAACTGGAAACAATGATTAGTATCATGCGTATGTGATCGATGATAAGTACAATACCGATTATTCCATGGTCCTGGTCGGGGAGCATGCACAACTGCAACTCGGGGTGCGGGTCTGACTTCCGGCCCGGGCTAGAAAGTAAGTCTGGCTTCCCGAGTGCGCGGCAGAGGTTGAGGAGGTGGTTGAGGTATTCTTCTTTCCTGCTTGTTGGTAGGTGGGGGTGGTCTTTCAGCTTTCCTCATAGCTGCTTGCGCTTCTTCCACTTTGATGTAGGAGGCAGCTTTTTCCACCATCTCATCAAAATTTCGAGCAGGATTTTTGATGAGATCTCTGAAGAATTCTCCTTCTCCCAATCCATGAGAGAAGGCGCTCATCAGAATCTCTGAAGTGGCAGTGGGGACATCCTGAGCCACTTGATTAAAGCGGTTAATATAACTTCTCAAGGGCTCAGTCGACCCTTGCTTTAGAGTGAAGAGACAATGGTCTGTCTTTTGATACTTCTTACTGCTAGCAAATCGACGCAGGAAGGCCGTCTTGAAGTCTAAGAAGCAAGTGATGGATCCTTGAGGTAGCCCATCAAACCATTTTAAAGCCGAGCCAGCTAAAGTACTCAAGAAAACTCGACATTTAACAGCATCACTGTATTGGTGTAGCAGGGCTGCATTTTTAAATTTGCACAGATGTTCTTCAGGGTCTTTGCTCCCGTCATACTCCTCGATTGACGGTGCTCTATAGCCTTTGGGCAATCTTTCATTCAAGATCATGGTCGAGAAAGGTACTCTTTCGTCCGGATCTTCCGGGAATACCTCTGGTACAATAAGGGCTTTCCCTTTCTTCGAGTTTGGTGGCAAGGAACTCTCATCCATGGAGGCCTGAGGCTGCTCTTTCTTGAGGCTAGGGCCCTGGGGCTCCGGCTGGTAATACCCCACACCAGGCTCACGATAAGGAGCTTGAGGAAAGGTTTCAGGTTGTTTTCTCTTAGAACCTCGATCTGAGATAGGGAGGGGCTCTTTGGAAGCTTCGACAGGCGCTTGTCGTGGTCGCGAAACAGTTGCTTGCTTCTTGGAGGCTGCTCGCCGCTTGGCCTCTTTGAAAAGTTCATATTCTCCGGCGGTCATGGTGACATGGATACGGCCAGACTCCTCCATCATCACGTTCCGGAACAGGTTGTTGTGTTCCCACAGACGGTTCCAAATTTGATCCCGTCCGGAAGCTGAGTCGGATGAAGGCGGGCCTTGTTGTGTGGAAAGTTGACGGAAAGTCGCTGAAGAGTTGAATCTACCGGGTACCCCCTGGAAAGGTTCGCACGGGCGGCCGACGGCGAGAGATGACCAGGACGATGACGCTGTCGCTCTGCGCACACTCAGACGAGTCCACCAGTCGTTAGAGACCAAAAACCAGGAAAAAGTCCCCGGGTCAGGCTCTCCGATGCTCCAGTCAGGTACTTTTTCATGAGAAATCACAGAGAAAGGACGAAAAGTAAAGACTAGTGAGAAATGACGAGTGAGCGTACCTGCGTAAGGGACAAAGCCTCCCTTTTTATACAGCAACGGAAGTTTCTGGGTCTGACGGGTGTCAGGGAATGTCAGTTGTCAGGCTTTGTCTGGCGGTGGATGACAGGTTGCACCTTTTCATAGGCTGACGAGGGAATTAAAAGGGGTAATGAGCCCTGACTGTAAGAATATTCCCTGACATGCTGATTATTTTCTGACATTCTCTGACTAGCGGTTACGATTCCTTGGCTTGCTTGTCTTGTAGCGTCTGGACGACGGGTTTGTATTTCGAGATCTATACCCCAACCTGCCTCTATCTGCTGTTATCCTTGGCTAGCACTTCCTGACTTGCATGCTAGGTCTGTGTCCCGACATGCCTATATGCCTGTTATCCTTGGCTTGTACGCTCCGACCTGCTCTTCGGGTCTGTATCTCGACCTGCTTCAATCTGTTATTATCCATGGCTTGTGTGTCCCGACCTGCACACCAGGTCTATGTCTAGACCTGCTTGTATACCCGTAATCCTCGGCTTGTACATTCCGACCTGCTTGCCAGGTCTATGTCCAGACCTGCTTGTATACCTGTAATCCCCGGCTTGTACGTTCCGACCTGCTTGTCAGGTCTATGTCCCGACCTGCTTCTATCTATTATTATCCATGGCTTGTGTGTCCCGACCTGCTCGGCAGGTCTATGTCCAGACCTGCTCGTATACCCGTAATCCTCGGCTTGTACGATCCGACCTGCTCGCCAGGTCTGTGTCCCGACCTGCTTCTATCTGTTATTATCCATAGCTTGTGCGTCCCGACCTGCTCGCTAGGTCTATGTCCAGACCTGCTCGTATACCCGTAATCCTCGGCTTGTACATTCCGACCTACTCGCCAGGTCTGTGTCCCGACCTGCTTCTATCTGTTATTATCCATAGCTTGTGTGTCCCGACCTGCTCGCCAGGTCTATGTCCGGACCTACTTGTATACCCGCAATCCTCGGCTTGTACGTTCCGACCTGCTCGCCAGGTCTGTGTCCAGACCTGCTTGTATACCCGTAATTCTCGGCTTGTACGTTCCGACCTGCTCGCCAGGTCTGTGTCCCGACCTGCTTCTATCTGTCCAGACCTGCTCGTATACCCGTAATCCTCGGCTTGTACGTTCCGACCTGCTCATCAGGTCTGTGTCCCGACCTGCTTCTATCTGTTATTATCCATGGCTTGTGCGTCCTGACCTGCTCGCCAGGTCTATGTCCAGACCTGCTCGTAGACCCGTAATCCTCGGCTTGTACGTTCCGACCTGCTCGCTAGGTCTGTGTCCCGACCTGCTTCTATCTGTTATTATCCATGGCTTGTGCATCCCGACCTGCTCGCCAGGTCTATGTCCGGACCTGCTTGTATACCCGTAATCCTCGGCTTGTACATTCCGACCTGCTCGCCAGGTCTGTGTCCAGACCTGCTTGTATACCCGTAATCCTCGGTTGGTACGTTCCGACCTGCTCGCCAGGTCTGTGTCCCGACCTGCTTCTATCTGTTATTATCCATGGCTTGTGCGTCCCGACCTGCTCGCCAGGTCTATGTCCAGACCTGCTCGTATACCCGTAATCCTCGGCTTGTACGTTCGGACCTGCTCGCCAGGTCTGTGTCCCGACCTACTTCTATCTATTATTATCCATGGCTTGTGCGTCGCGACCTGCTCGCCAGGTCTATGTCCAGACCTGCTTGTATACCCATAATCCTCGTCTCGTACGTTCCAAACTGCTCGCTAGGCCTATGTCCAGACCTGCTTCTATCTGTTATTATCCATGGTTTGTGCGTCCCGACCTGCTCGCTAGGTCTATGTCCAGACCTGCTCGTTTACCCATAATCCTCGGCTTGTACATTCCGACCTGCTCGCCAGGTCTGTGTCCAGACCTTGCTACTCGGAAAACCTAGAGGTTCCACTGTACAAAAATTTTGTACAAAGGTCTGAACCTTTTCCTAGCTACCATGTGTTCTTTTAAATTAAATTTTGGATCGCCTGCGGAACTTAACACGTTTGATCCAAAACTTAATCTATTTGTTCTTTTAGGTTTTGACTTGGATCTCCTGTGGAACTTAACACGTTCGACCCAAATCGCCTTAAGTTATTAATTCCATTAAATATTAATTTCCATAATTGGTTCCCAGTACTAACGTGGCGAGGCACACGACCTTCTTGGATATGGGAGCAACCACCACCGACTAGACAAAACCTTTTATAGAAATCTAATATTTAATTTCCTAAAATAACTTTAGGTTAACCGAAAAGAACAATCAAATCACAAGGAAAAAATAAAACAAAAAAACACAACTTCAAAAAACATATTCGAAATACTAGAATCGTAAGCCTCTTGTATTTGGTATTATTTCCATAAATAACTAGCATGATGCGGAAAGAAAAATTACTAGTTATACCTTCTAGAAAGACCTCTTGATCTTCTACCGTATTCCTCTTCTAACCTCGGATGTTGTGTGGGCAACGATCTTCCGAGATGAGAAACCACCAAGCACCTTCTTCTTCTCCTAGCTAGGTTCGGCCAACACAAAGAAGCTTCACCAAGGACGAAGAACAAAACACCAACCAAGCTCCAAGGGATACAAGCTTTCTCTCCTTCTTCTTCTTATTCTCCAAGTAGTATCCGGCCACCACAAGAACTCCAAGCAAGAGATAGGTTTCGGCCACCACAAAGAGGAAGAAAGGAAGAGGATGGCCGGCCACAATAATTTTCTTCAAGGATGAAGAATTTCGACCACCACCAATGCTCCAAGGGATACTAGAGATGAGACTTGCTTTCTCTCCTTCTTTTCCTTCCTTGATCCGGCCACAAACAAAAGCTCCACCAAGAAGATAGGTTTCGGCCAACAATAGGAGAAGAGAGAAAGGGAAGAGCCGGCCACCACACCAAGGAAAAGAGGGAGAAAAATAATAGAGGTTATTTCCCATGAAGGCACCCTCACCCTTTCTTTTATATTCCTTGGCCTAGGCAAATTAGGAAATTTAATTACAATAAAATTTCCTTAATTTTCCTTGGCATGAATTAATTTGAAGTATTAAATAAAACTTCCTTTTTATCCATGTATTGTCCGTTCATAATCAATAGAGAAAAATTAGGAGAATTTCAATCAACAAATTAAAACTTCCTAATTTATCTCCGGAAATTTTAAAATTAAAATTTCTCTTCAAAAATCTCTTCATGGTTGATAAAAGGAAATTTCTATAATTTTAATTTTACAACATGTGAATAATTTTTAGAGAGAAAATAAAATATCTCACCAATCTACAAATAAGGAAAGAGATCTAATCTCTTTCTTTAATCTTTTGTAGATCTTTTATAAGAGAGATATTTTAATTTAAATTCTCTTTAATAAATTATTTCTTCCACATAATAAAAATTAAAATTAAAATTCCTTTTTAATTTAATTTGGCCGACCCCCACTAGCTTGGGTTCAAGCTAGGGCCGTCCACCCAATTTTATACCAAGGTCGGCCCTAGCTTGGCCGGCCCCTTATTGGTGGGTATAGAAGGTGGGTATAGGTGGGTATAGAACTCTATAAATAAGAGGCTACGATAGGGACCGAGAGGAGGAATTGGTTTTGGTCTCCCGATAAAATTAAGCATCCCGTGTTCGCCCCGAACACACAACTTAATTTTATCAATAATAATTCATTCCACTAGAGAACTATTATTGAACTACCGCACCAATCCCAAATTACATTTTTTGGGCTCCTTCTTATTATGAGTGTGTTAGTCTCCCTGTGTTTAAGATATCGAATGTCCACTAATTAAGTGAGTTACTGACAACTCATTTAATTAATATCTTAGTCCAAGAGTAGTACCACTCAACCTTATTATCATGTCGGACTAAGTCCACCTACAGGGTTTAACATGACAATCCTTATGAGTTCCTCTTGAGGACATTATCAACCTAGTATCTCTAGGACACAGTTTCCTTCTATAATCAACAACACACACTATAAGTGATACCATTTCCCAACTTATCGGGCTTATTGATTTATCGAACTAAATCTCACCCATTGATAAATTAAAGAAATAAATATCAAATATATGTGCTTGTTATTATATTAGGATTAAGAGCACACACTTCCATAATAACCGAGGTCTTTGTTTCTTTATAAAGTCAGTATAAAAGAAACGACCTCAAATGGTCCTACTCAATACACTCTGAGTGTACTAGTGTAATTATATAGTTAAGATAAACTAATACCTAATTACACTACGATCTTCCAATGGTTTGTTCCTTTCCATCTTGGTCATGAGCTACTGTTTATAATTTATAAGGAACCGATAACATGATCTTCTGTGTGTGACACCACACACCATGTTATCTACAATATAAATTAATTGAACAACTACATTTATCATAAATGTAAACATTTGACCAATGTGATTCTTATTTCTAAATAAATGTTTATACCAAAAGCTAGGCTTTTAGTATACATTCCAACAATCTCCCACTTATACTAAAAGACTAAGCTGCTATATCTGCTGCCATACATCTGATTCCTAACCCTTCAACATGCCCATCAAAAGCTCTTGCCTTAAGGACCTCAGTGGAAGGATCTATAGGTCATCACCTGATGCAATCTAGGCGGCAACAACTTCTCCTCGTTTATACGATTTCTCGTATTGGGTGGTACTTGCGCTCTATTGTGTTTACTTGCCTTATAGACTTATGGTTTCTTCGATTTTGCTACTGCACCAACATTATTACAATAAATTGTAATAATCTTTGGATAAACCAGAAATCATATCTAAGTCTATCTTGAGGTTATTGAGTCATACAGCTTTTAATGGCTTCCTCAGAGGCTTGCCATATACTAAGCTTCTATGGTGGAGTCCAGAAAAACACCTATGCTTATCACTCTTCCATAGTTATGACTTTACCTCCTAAAATAAACACAAAACCCCGAGGTCGACTTATTATTGTCCCTATCCGATTGGATGTCAAAATCCATACAACCCATAGGAACCAAATTAACTGCCTTGTAAGCTAGCATATAATCTTTAGTGCCTCTAAGGTACTTTAATATATGCTTTACTGCAGTCCAATGTCCTTGTCTAGGATTACTTTGATATCTGTTAACTATGCCCTTGGCAAAACAGATTTCTGATCTCGTGCATAGCACACATTAGGTTGTCTAACTGCCGAAGCATAAAGAACTGCCTACATGTCCTCAATCTCCTTTGATGTCATCGGAGACATCTCTTTAGATAAAGACACTCCATGCTTAAAAGGTAAGAAAACTTTCTAGGAATTTTGCATGCTTAAAACGAGCAAGGATTTTTCCGATGTATCAAGCTTGGGATAAATATATTTTTTCTTGCGATCCCTTATTACTTTGATCTCAAAAATATATACATTCTCCCAAGTCCTTTATATGGAATTATTTGGACAACCATACCCTTACTTCTGACAACATTTTGATATTGTTTCCAACTACCAAAAATGTTATCTACGTATAGTACAAGAAATACCACCACGTTTCCATCACATCTTTTGTATACACAAGACTTTATCCGTTTACTCAATAAATCCATAGGTCTGGATTACTTTGATAAACTGGATGTTCCAAGACCTTGAAGCTTTGTATCAGTCCATAGACTGATTGAGCTTGCACACAAGATGCTCTTAGCACTTTGCAATGAACCCTTCTGGTTGATTTATATGGATGCTTTCTTCAAGACTTCCATTAAGGAATGCTGTCTTGATATCCACTTGCCAAATAGATAAAAGAATCCGGATAGACTTAAGCATGGCTACCAGTGAAAAAGGTTTCCTTTTTCATCAAACCTTGCTTTGAATGTTTCTACCTTCCGGTCTATCCCTCTTTTTCTATTATAGACCTTTTACACCCAAAGGCTTTTACACCACTTGGTGGTTCTACAAGCTTCCAGATTTTATTAGGATACATATATTCTAATTCTATTATTCATTGCTCTTTGCCAAGATGCTTCATATTTATCTTGGAGTGCTTCGTCATATGTCCGGAGATCAGGTTCATGTCCTTCAGGGATCGAGTTCAAAAACTCTCCCAAAACATGAATCTTTTAAGGTTGCTTAACAACCCTCCCACTACGACAAGGCATTTTCTTTTAATTGTGTATCATTTGTGATACGTGTTGCGGTTTTCCTTGTGGTATCTCATCTTGTACAGTTGGTACTAGATTAGACATGTCTTTTATTATTTCCTTAAGAACAAATTTACTTATGAGCACGTGGTTCATTATATAGTCCTTTTCTAAAAATCAGTCATTGATGCTATCAATGACCTTCTGATTTTTAAGACTATAAACCTACTTTTGTTTATCTAGGATAACAAGTGAACTCCTATCCAACTTATCATTATCTCTCTTTAACATATGTGATGGATTACCCGAATCCGAATATGCTTCAAAATAGGCTTACGCCTATTCAGCAATTCTATATGAGTAGAGAGTTATGACTTGGAAGGCACTATGTTCACTTTCATTTTCAGAGTTTATCCTTAAAACAAATTTGGTAATTTTCTGAATAACTCATCATCTATCTAATTATTCCATAAGAGTTCTTTACCTTCTTTCTACTACACCATTCTGTTGGGGTGTACCAGATGCAGTTAGTTGGGATTGAAATCCAACTTCTGATAAGTGACTCCTAAAATCTCTCAAGAGGTACTTGCCACTACGATCTTCCATAGTGACTTTTTACTTTATTCCTCCGCATCAACCTTGTACTCTTTGAACTAATCAAAGTACTTAGTCTTGCGGTACATTAAGTAAATTTATTTGTATCTTGAATAGTTGTCTATAAATTAGACAAAATATTCAATACTACCTCTTGTCTGGATAGTCATAGGATCACACAAATCAGAATGAACCGATTTCAACATATCTTTGACTCCATACCCCTTGGACTTAAAAGCTTCTTGGTTATTTTTCTTCCAAGTAAGACTCGCAGGTTGGAAAGATTTCCACTACCAATGAACCCAAAAGTTCATCAGCTACCAATGAATCCTACTCAAGTATAACCTAGCTTTAGATGCCAAAGATATAATTGGTTCATTTCCGAAGGTTGCTTTCTCTTAAAATTAGAAGATGTGTTACTAATTTCCATTTGTTGCATCGTGGGAGTTATTGGATTATAAATTGTCAACCATCATACCAGAATAGATAACTTCCCTATTTTTCTTGATAACAACTTTGTTATCAAAATAGACACAATATCTATAATAGTTTAGAAACTGAAATCAGGTTCTTTCTAAACTTGGTACGTAAAGACAATTACTTAAAATCCATATTTTATTCTTATCAAAGGATAAACATCTCCCACTGCAACAGCTACCACTTTTACAGTAGTGCCCATGTGGACGGTGATTTACCATTCATTTAGTTGTCGGGTTTTCTGGAACCCTGTAATGAATTGCAGACATGATTAATGGCATCTTGTATCTACACTCCAGGTTCTGGTAGATAACACCACTAGACATGTTTCAACTAATGAATTAAATACACCTAAATTGTTCTTAGTTCTAAGAAGACAGTCTACCTTAATGTCCAAGTCCTATTTCCAATCATTACAATTTGGGACTACTAAGTCTTTTCTATAGTATGACTACTAGGGATTGACAAACATCCTAAGAATCACAAAAATATTTGGTCAAGATCAACTCCTTAAAATCTCCATGAATTTTGTGTATACAAAATCGAAGAGGAGATTTTATTCATTAATTTTATTATCTCGTCAACTTTACTTTATGACGAATAAAATTAATAGTTGATCTGTCTTTGATCAAATATTTGGTCAAAACTCTTTAAATTTAAAATAACATTGATTCCTCAAACAATATTATTTAAATTTACCAACACCTCAAACACCGTGAATTTTGCATGCCACGTTAGTGTGGACGTATACAAATTCATCATTTGTAAGAGGAGGGTTTTACCCATTGACTATCTTGTCAATATAACTTTTTGACAAATAAAATTACCTCAAACACCATGAATCTTGTATGCCACGTTAGTGTGGACGTATACAAATTCAAACATTTGTAAGAGGGGTTTATTAATTTTATTATATTGCCAATCTAGTTTTATGACAAATCAATAGTTGGTTTCCCTTTGGTCACACAAGTGATAGTAGTGACTCCGTTGGGGAGGATACTATTAAATGTGTCTAAGTGTATACCATTACTTGACACTAAGTCCATTAATAAGATTATGGCCCTTCCGTTGGGGAAGAGCACACGCTCCTAGTTAGCGTCCTATAGTCCTCCCAAAATGGAAGGATGTTCTAGTGATCCACAAACAAGCCCATCCGTTATGGAGGAAGGCACTTAGAGCCAACGCGCAAGCTTGTTTGCATCACTTACAAACCAGTAATGGAGACCATGGGATTTACTTAAAATCCCTCTCCCATAGTTATTTATAAATGAGGAATTTTAACTATGCTAGCCTACTAAATATGTAAACCAACATGCACACACAGCACAATATAAAAGCAATAAATAGAAAATCTAATTTTCAACTATTATGGCTTTTATCTCTAGTTGTCCTCCGTGTGTTGTCATCCCAAGCTGCTGCCATATTTGGCCACCGCCACCGGGTCTAGCTGTCGCATCCATCTTGCTCCTAGTTCCGCTGCGCCTCTGGTCCTTAGAAGGTTCCACGCTTTGCAAGATTCGATCCGCGACATAAATAGAATTTTACATTTTGATCCTATATTCCATAAAAGGAATGTACATGTATCTAGATCAAAAATAAAATCCTAATAAAACTAAATACAGCTCCTGCTGTATTTTATAATACAATCATGCACACACATATAAATGCCCTTGACATGTCCAAGGGTCCAATCACACACATAATAACTAAAAGCCATAATAGTTGGATCCTGCATCCACAAAGTTAGCACATCCTACTATTAACCTGCCTAAATTATGTATGACATGTGCATAATTAAACTAATACCAAATACACAGAGGCAAAACCCTAGCTCTGATACCAATTGTTGGTTGCTACTCGGAAAACCTAGAGGTTCCACTGTACAAAATTTTGTACAAAGGTCTGAACCTTTTCCTAGCTACCATGTGTTCTTTTAAATTAAATTTTGGATCGCCTGCGGAACTTAACACGTTTGATCCAAAACTTAATCTATTTGTTCTTTTAGGTTTTGACTTGGATCTCCTGCGGAACTTAACACGTTCGACCCAAATCGCCTTAAGTTATTAATTCCATTAAATATTAATTTCCATAATTGGTTCCCAGTACTGACGTGGCGAGGCACACGGCCTTCTTAGATATGGGAGCAACCACCACCGACTAGACAAAACCTTTTATAGAAATCTAATATTTAATTTCCTAAAATAACTTTAGGTTAACCGAAAAGAACAATCAAATCACAAGGAAAAAATAAAACAAAAGAACACAACTTCGAAAAACATATTCGAAATACTAGAATCGTAAGCCTCTTGTATTTGGTATTATTTCGATAAATAACTAGCATGATGCGGATAGAAAAATTACTAGTTATACCTTCTAGAAAGACCTCTTGATCTTCTACCGTATTCCTCTTCTAACCTCGGATGTTGTGTGGGCAACGATCTTCCGAGATGAGAAACCACCAAGCACCTTCTTCTTCTCCTAGCTAGGTTCGACCAACACAAAGAAGCTTCACCAAGGACGAAGAACAAAACACCAACCAAGCTCCAAGGGATACAAGCTTTCTCTCCTTCTTCTTCTTATTCTCCAAGTAGTATCCGGCCACCACAAGAACTCCAAGCAAGAGATAGGTTTCGGCCACCACAAAAGAGGAAGAAAGGAAGAGGATGGCCGGCCACAATAATTTTCTTCAAGGATAAAGAATTTCGACCACCACCAATGCTCCAAGGGATACTAGAGATGAGACTTGCTTTCTCTCCTTCTTCTCCTTCCTTGATCCGGCCACAAACAAAAGCTCCACCAAGAAGATAGGTTTCGGACAACAAGAGGAGAAGAGAGAAAGGGAAGAGCCGGCCACCACACCAAGGAAAAGAGGGAGAAAAATAATAGAGGTTATTTCCCATGAAGGCACCCTCACCCTTTCTTTTATATTCCTTGGCCTAGGCAAATTAGGAAATTTAATTACAATAAAATTTCCTTAATTTTCCTTGACATGAATTAATTTGAAGTATTAAATAAAACTTCCTTTTTATCCATGTATTGGCCGTTCATAATCAATAGAGAAAAATTAGGAGAATTTCAATCAACAAATTAAAACTTCCTAATTTATCTCCGGAAATTTTAAAATTAAAATTTCTCTTCAAAAATCTCTTCATGGTTGATAAAAGGAAATTTCTATAATTTTAATTTTACAACATGTGAATAATTTTTAGAGAGAAAATAAAATATCTCACCAATCTACAAATAAGGAAAGAGATCTAATCTCTTTCTTTAATCTTTTGTAGATCTTTTATAAGAGAGATATTTTAATTTAAATTCTCTTTAATAAATTATTTCTTCCACTTAATAAAAATAAAAATAAAAATTCCTTTTTAATTTAATTTGGCCGGCCCCCACTAGCTTGGGTTCAAGCTAGGGCCGGCCACCCAATTTTATACCTAGGTCGGCCCTAGCTTGGTTCCCAAGCTAGCTTGGCCGGCCCCTTATTGGTGGGTATAGAAGGTGGGTATAGGTGGGTATAGAACTCTATAAATAAGAGGCTACGATAGGGACCGAGAGGAGGAATTGGTTTTGGTCTCCCGATAAAATTAAGCATCCCGTGTTCGCCCCGAACACACAACTTAATTTTATCAATAATAATTCATTCCACTAGAGAACTATTATTGAACTACCGCACCAATCCCAAATTACATTTTTGGGCTCCTTCTTATTATGAGTGTGTTAGTCTCCCTGTGTTTAAGATATCGAATGTCCACTAATTAAGTGAGTTACTGACAACTCATTTAATTAATATCTTAGTCCAAGAGTAGTACCACTCAACCTTATTATCATGTTGGACTAAGTCCACCTGCAGGGTTTAACATGACAATCCTTATGAGTTCCTCTTGAGGACATTATCAACCTAGTATCTCTAGGACACAGTTTCCTTCTATAATCAACAACACACACTATAAGTGATACCATTTCCCAACTTATCGGGCTTATTGATTTATCGAACTAAATCTCACCCATTGATAAATTAAAGAAATAAATATCAAATATATGTGCTTGTTATTATATTAGGATTAAGAGCACACACTTCCATAATAACCGAGGTCTTTGTTTCTTTATAAAGTCAGTATAAAAGAAACGGCCTCAAATGGTCCTACTCAATACACTCTGAGTGTACTAGTGTAATTATATAGTTAAGATAAACTAATACCTAATTACACTACGATCTTCCAATGGTTTGTTCCTTTCCATCTTGGTCGTGAGCTACTGTTTATAATTTATAAGGAACCGATAACATGATCTTCTGTGTGTGACACCACACACCATGTTATCTACAATATAAATTAATTGAACAACTACATTTATCATAAATGTAGACATTTGACCAATGTGATTCTTATTTCTAAATAAATATTTATACCAAAAACTAGGCTTTTAGTATACATTCCAACAGACCTACCTCTGTCGACTGCTTTCAAGGGCTGGCACTTTCCAACCTTGCCCGTGGGCTCGGTCCTTGACCACTATCAGGGCTGGTTCTTGTCTGATTTATGATCCCTTCTTCTGACCACTACGTCAGCTGAGACTTTGACCCTGGCCACGTAAGCTTGGCTTTTGACCTCCCCGCTCTCCACGTCAGCTTGACTGCTGACTGGCCACGGAGGCTTGACTTCTGACCTTCCTGACCTCCAGGTCAGCTTGACTTCTGACCCTCTTGTGGTATTGACTCGTAACCACATCATCATACCGACCCCATAAAACATGCACCGTATCAGTGTTAATTGTATTCTCCGCACGAATCTCAAAGTATTGCTAAGAAAAGGACCGGTCCTTCGACGTTATGATATTCTTTCTAGAAATGGGCCTACCATCTCTTTGATTTGCATAGTAGAAGTTCTCTCCAAAAGATTGTATAGGAAATATTCTTTTATTTCTTTGACAACTATCGCACAAAACGTCAAAAGGGGATATTAAGTTGTTGGGTTGATCAACCCCTAATATGCCTTGTTAGTCGGCCGACTAAGTCCCCTTGGTAGCCTGATCGGCTCTTGTTCGTAGGAGCAATTGGGGCGGATACAAGATGGATGTCACTCTAAAGGACCTGGTCTAAACCTATCCTCCATACTTAGATAAAGACCTCCGTTCGATTGGGTGGTGTGTCTAGCATGTCTGATCGGACCTTCATTCCGATCTGCCAGAGCATTCAGTAGGGACCTTTGACTTAGCTTCGGATAGCACTAATATGGCTCGCAACTTCATCGACTTTGAGGGATTTGGGATCCGACTAGACCAATGGTCCAATAGGCTAGGTCGCTCGAGTGAGACAAGCAACCGTGTTAGCTCCGAGTGTTGACTCCTTTTTTATCTTGATTTCCATATCACTTGACCTCCTTGACTTCGACCCGACTTAGGGTGCCCCATCTTATTCGCCGTATCATTAGTCATCGCGCACACGTGTTGTATGTGCTATTATAATACATGAATATGTGTAAATTAGTGCCCCAGGCCGATAAATTGAACCTGAAAAGGGTACGTTAGACTTATGCAGTAGTGCAACGCTCAAGAATCCTAGCAGCAAACTACTATAATAGACTTTTCCTTATAAAACAGATACTACACTTGATCTTAGCTAAAAGGCCGAGAACGATATGCTTTCTAATATCACCTACCTAAGGAATTTATACAAGTTTCTCTGTTTATGGTGTTATCAATTTTAAAATATGAGATTAAAGAGAATCATGGTAATATATATTTTAAATATATAAAAAGATATTAACTTAATTTTATTTTAAATTTCACTAAAATTAATTAGTAAAGTGTCCATATTTTTCATAAAATAGTAAGATAGTAGGATGATATAACTCTTCTTTTGAACTTGTCTCCTATCTAAATAAGCATGATAATAATTATAAAATCATAATTTAATCTAAGTTAAAAATTATGATTTTTTAAAATTTAGAATTTAATAGTGGTGTAACTATGAAATTCATAGTAGTTATTACAACCATATAATAACTAGGGATTTGTTGTATCGATTTAGATAAGAAAAAACAGAGATAATAATAAAAATAAACTCCTATACACCGTGGAGGGTAGTTAGATAATTATCATTCATTTTACTTTGCTCATTAAAATTTATCTGGTATTATAATTGCAATTTTGTAATTCCATATATTTGAATGGGCAAACGTGTTAAAAACGCAAACGCAATCTCAGCCGCCTCCCGTCCGAATTATAAATTGCGGTGGTTCATGTTCTTCCATTTCGATCAATCGATCGAAATCGAGTAAAAATCAAGAAAAAAGGGGGTAAAAATTGGAAATGGGGCGGCACTCAAGATCGCTGATCGTTCTCGTGCCGTTTCCGGCTCAAGGCCACGTCTCCCCCATGCTCCACCTCGCTGTGCACGTGGCTTCGCGGCCACACTGGACACGTCGGACTTCATCCACCGCCGCCTCGTCGCCCGCGCCGATGGAAGTTGCCGGCTGGTCTCAATCCCTAGCGGCCTCGACCCGGCGGATGAAGAAGCCATGCCGGACTTCGCCGCCATCAAGCGAGCAATGGAGGGCTACATGCCGGCGCAACTGGAGCGGCTACGGCAAGCGGAGGCGGCGGAGGTGATGTGCGTGGTGGTCGGGTTGGTGGCCTCGTGGCCGATCCCGGTCGCAAAACGCTGCGGCGTGCCCGTGGCGGGGTTCTGGCCAGAGATGCTCGCCACATTCCGAATCATCGCCGCAGCTGATTCACAGGGGTTTATCCCTGAAAACGGTATTAGTTGTTCTTTTGCGTGTCGATTGAATCAAACAAAAATACCTTAAGTTGATCTCTGATACGGTGCATAGAGATGGAGTCCGATAAAATCAAACAATTAAAAGTCAAGGGGGTGTGGCAGTCAAGGGCAGTCAATAGTCAAGGGGGCATAGCAGTCAAAAGTTAAGAAAGATGTGATAGTCAATAGTAAGGAGAAAGAGAGAGTTAAACCGCCTCACGTCATCAGCCGCATAATTCCTAGTCGGGCACAGACAGGGCAGGTACCCAGATCTGAGACATAAGATGGAGCTCGTACTAGTTCCTGACCTACTCTCAACTGATCGGACTTCCCTAGCTCGGGTCATGTAGCCAGACCTAGTACTTTCATTAAGACAACTCCCAATCGGCCTTTTAGCGATCAAGGTGTGAAAGATGGGTCCCTCACCATAGCTCCCCCTCCTCATCAAGACTCAAGCCGGGTGGGACATCTAAACGATCATCCTGAGCTATCTGTAGCTAAACCCGGGCGAGACGGAAAGCGCTAAGCGACAGCAATAACAGGGAATCGTAACCTCCTGTCAGAGAATAACTGACATACGTCAGGGAATATTCCAGTGGTCTACTACCACCTGCGAATGGAACCTTCCTTCCACCAATAGGAGGCCACCGTACATCCTCTCTCACCCGACAGACCCTGACACCCGACATTCTATGATAGCATGCAGGCTCTGAAGGTACGCAACGTTATATAAAAAGGGAGGCCCTCTTCCTTAGCCAAGTACGCGCACATACGCATTCGTGTTCATGTTAGCAATTCGAGCCGCAAAAATCACTTTTTACGTTGCAGAACCCCCGAAGCTAGCCACGGATCCGTGCGAAGATATATTTAAAATTAAATCATGTACATGTTTCTACACTTAGATCTACATGAAAAGAGAATATACCTTTGTAGCGAAGCCCTTCGCTTATCCCGCTCATCCAAGAGTTGTCGGATCTCGTAGGGTGTCAAGTGTACACCCCTCTATATGTATCCACATGGACAAAAGGTGGAGAAAACCCACTTAGAGTGTGCTAGCACTCTTGGTGGTCACGACAATAGAGGAAGAGAGGGATAAGAGAGTGTAGAGAGGAAGAAGATGATGGATTGAATGAGCACACAATTGCATAAACCCCCCCCCCCCCATCAAGTGGCTGGCCACTTATTGTTTTAAACCTCCATGTAATACCAAGAGTCATGACTCTTGGTCTTCCTCATGAGGTGACACACAATGATGTGGCCTTGATGATGTGGCCTTGATGATGTGGAACACCATCATTAGCCGGCCCATGCCAAGTCACAAATGAGATGGCATTTGGTCAAGTCAAACTTGACCCTTCATCTTCCTTCTCAAGTCAAGTCAAACTTGACTCATTTATCCCCCATAGTTGATCAAATCTAACCATTGATTCAAGTCAATTTGATTTAATAAATCTCTATTCATTGAATTAAATTGATTCAATGAGTCATAATCTAAATTAGACTCATTCAACACATGAATCAAATTGAGTCCAACACAATTAGTCTAATTTGGATTACTCTTAATCCAATTTGATTTATCATATGAACCTAATCCTCTTGGTCCATCATATGAATCTATTCTCCATCTAATTGCCCTTTGTGTGTGACCCTATATGTTCTTGTAACGTTGGCAATGCTCCTAAACCCATTTAGAAGCATAAGTAATGAGCGGTATCTAGCAACACATCATTACTACCCAAGTTACAAGAATGTTGAGATTCAACATCACCTTTGTGACTATTAATTGTGACTCTCACAATATGTGGCAATGTCCTTCTATCCTTGACATCTAAATTGATCAAATGAGTCATAGACCGTGTCATCCTCTAATCAATTTATATCTTGAACTCCAAGTAGACTCACTCTAAACAAATGAGCTCAATATCTCATATTGACTCATTTGGACATGGCCATGCACTTAGTGGTCTCACTCTATCAAGAATCATGATGTCTCTCCCATCATATAGGAGGGATACATCACTCACATCCCTCCGCATAATTTGTTGCATACCCAGTAATCGCCTTTATAGTCCACCCAGTTACGGGTGGCGTTTGACGAAACTAAAGTATGCAACTCATTATGTAGGGAACCATGGTGACTTCAGGTCCAAGGACTGATAGTCATACTAATAGTCACATGAGAAAGTATATGACACTCATATAACGATCCATGATACTTTCTCATGGCGGGTCATTCAGTATACATTCTCCAATGCATATCCATGTATCAACTTGATATCTCTATATCCATGACTTGTGAGATCAAGTCATCGAGTTGATCTACATGCTAGTCTCATCGTATTAAGATTGTCCCTGAATGTTAATACTTGACTAGGAATAATTAAGAGTAATGTTCTCTATATCATCTCACTATCAATTCAACCAATCGATTGATATAGATAAGAACCTTCTACTCAAAGACACTATTATACTTAGTTATTTGGTACCAATATAAGTAAGTATAATAACCATAAAGAAATACCTTTATAAATATATAGGAATATGATACATCGAGTCCATACAACAATTATCATATGATTGACTCTAGGGCTCTAACTAACAATCTCCCACTAGTACTAGTGCCAATCAGTGTAGGCTCTAAGGCCCAATGACCTAGTGTGACCATCATTCTTTCTCTGTACCAAAGCCTTGGTCAAGGGATCAGCCTCTGTGGGTACTCTGCAAATCTTCACATCTCCTCTATCGATGATCTCTCGAATGAGATGGAAGCGTCATAGTATGTGTTTGGTCTGCTGGTGTGAGCGAGGTTCCTTAGCCTACGCAATTACTCCATTGTTGTCACAATAGAGCTCTATAGGATCAGCTATGCTAGGAACCACCCCAAGCTCAGTAATGAACTTGCGGATCTAAACTGCCTCCTTTGCTGCTTCTGATGCAGCAATATACTCGACCTCTGTTGTAGAATCAACAACTGTGTCCTGCTTCGAACTCTTCCAGCTCACAGCACCACCATTCAAGCAAAACACGAACCCAGATTGCGATCTATAATCATCCTGGCCAGTTTAGAAGCTGGCATCACTGTAACCCTTTACAGCTAGCTCGTCATCGCCTCCAAATATCAAGAAATAGTCTTTAGTCCTTCTCAGGTACCGCTATCCAGTGACGCTCACCTAGATCTGACTGGTATCTGCTCGTCATGCTCAAAGCATACGAAACATCAGGACGAGTACATAGCATGACGTACATGATAGATCCTATGGCTGAGGCATAAGGGATCTTATCCATGTAGTCTCTCTCCTCTCTAGAAGAGGGACTTTGAGTCTTCGAAAGACTCACACCATGTGACATCGACAGAAATCCTTTCTTGAAATTCTGCATGGTAAACCGTAGTAATACTGTGTCAATATATGTACTTTGGCTTAGGCCAAGCAATCTCTTAGATCTATCTCTATAGATCTTTATGCCTAGAATATAGGCTGCTTCACATAAGTCCTTCATTGAGAAACAATTCCCCAGCCAAGTCTTTACAGACTGCAGCAAAGGGATGTCATTTCCAATGAGTAGTATGTCATTCATATACAATACAAGGAAAACAACTGTATTCCCAATAACCTTCTTGTAGACACAGGGTTCATCTTCATTCTTGATGAAACCAAACTGTTTGATCGCATCATCGAATCTAAGATTCCAGCTCCGAGAAGCATGCTTTAGTCCATAAATAGACTTATGCAGCTTGCATACTCTGCCAGTATGCTGTGGATCTACAAAACCCTCAGGTTGTGTCATGTACACATCCTCGAGCAAGTTTCCATTCAGAAATGCGGTTTTGATATCCATCTACCAGATCTCATAATCATGGTATGCTGCAATAGCAAGCATGATCCGAATGGACTTAAACATCGCTACTGGAGAAAAGGTTTCATCATAGTCAATACCATGAATTTGCTTGAAACCTTTAGCTACCAAGCGACCCTTATAGGTAATAAGTCCATCCATGTCAGTCTTTCTCTTAAAGACCCACTTACACCCAATGGGTTTGACGCCTTCAGGTGGATCAACCAAAGTCCATACTTGGTTGGTGTACATGGATTCCATCTCAGATCTCATAGCCTCTAGCCATGACTCAAAATCTGGGCTCATCACAGCTTCCTGATAGGTGGTAGGCTCATTCTCAACGAGCATAATGTCATCATGGTCAGACAAGAGAAATGAGTATCTCTCAGGCTGACGACGTACCCTATCAGACCTGCGAAGAGGTAGGTCTACTTGAACTGGTTGTTGTTCCTCAACTCCTTGTGGAACAATCTCATCATCCACAACACTTTGTGGTTCCAGTTCAACTTCCATTAAGGCTTTAGTGCTATTGTCCATATCTTGAACTTCTTTAAGATTGAACGTACTCCCACTAGTTTTTCTAGAAACAAAGTCTCTTTCTAGAAATACTCCAGTCTTAGCCACAAACACTTTGTGTTGACTGGGAATGTAGAAGTAATATCCCTTCGTTTCCTTGGGATATCCTATAAAATAGTACTTATCAGATTTGGGTCCCAATTTATCCGAGACTTGACGTCGAATGTAAGCCTCACAACCCTAAATCCTCATAAAAGACATCTGGGCATCTCTCCCAGTCCATATCCTATATGGTGTCTTTATCACCGCCTTGGATGGGACATGATTAAGTGTGAAGACTGTTGTGTCTAGAGCATATCCCCAAAAAGACATAGGAATATCTGTGTGACTCATCATAGACCGTATCATATCTAATAGGGTACGATTCCTCCTTTCGGATACACTATTCCACTATGGTGTTCCAGGAGGAGTGAGTTGGGATAGAATCCCACACTCAGCTAGATAGTCACGAAACTCATGGCTAAGGTATTCACCACCTCGATCTGATCGAAGTATCTTAATACTCTTGCCTATATAGTTTTGTACCTCATTCTTGAATTCTTTGAACTTTTCAAAGGATTGTGACTTATGTGTTATCAGATACACATAACCATATCTACTGACGTTATCAGTAAATGTAATGAAGTACCTATAACCACCTCTGACAACGACATTGAAAGGGTCACATACATCACTATGTATAAGTCCTAACAAGTCATTCACTTTTTCGCTGTGTCCACTAAAGGGAGTCTTGGTTATCTTGCCTAGTAGACATGACTCGCATGTCTCATATGATTCAAAATCAAATGAGTCCAGCAAACCATCTTTATGAAGTTGGGATAAGCGATTCTCATTTATATGACCTAAGCGACAATGCCAGAGATAAGTTTGGTTTATATAATTTAACTTGAACCTTTTGGTACTTATGTTATAGATGGGGTTCTCTAAGTCTAGAATATAGAGTCCGTTCATCAGAGGTGCACTACAGTAGAACATATCTTTTAAATAAACAGAACAACATTTGTTCTTTATTACAAAAGAAAAGTCTTTCTTATCTAAATAAGAGACTGAAATGATGTTCTTTATAAGAGCAGACACATAACAACATTCATCTAATTCTAGTACAAGCCCAGAGGGCAGAGATAGATAGTAAGTTCCTACAGCAACAGCAGCAACCCGTGCTCCATTGCCTACTCGTAGGTCCACCTCGCCCTTCGTCAATGCTCTGTTATTTCTCAGCGCCTGCACATTAGTACAAATGTGAGAAGCACATCCGGTATCTAATACCCACGATGCAGAAATAGATAGATTAACTTCTATAACATATATACCTAAAGTAGAAGTCTCACTTCTCTTCTTCTTATGATCTTCCAGATATACTTTGTAGTTCCTCTTCCAGTGCCCGGTCTGACCGCAGTGGAAGCAGGTAGCATCCTTGGCAACCCCTCCTTTAGGTTTCATTATCTTGCCTTTGCCCTTGGCTTGGAACTTTCCTTTACCTTTAAGCTTGCCCTTGCCTTTATGCTTTTGCACCATCAAAATGGAGTTGGGCTTTACCTTCCTAAGGTTGAGCTTAGCAGTTCGCAACATGCTAAGCAGCTCAGGCAATGACTTGTCAATTTCGTTCATGTTGTAATTCATGACAAATTGACTGTAGCTCTCTGACAAGGATTGCAAGATCAAGTCAGTGGCCAGCTCTTGGCCAAGTGGGAATCCCAACCTCTGTAGGTTCTCTATGTACCCAATCATCTTGAGCACATATGGACCTACGGGAGTCCCATCTTGCATCTTGCACTGAAACAGTGCCTTGGAGATCTCGAATCTCTCGTGCCTCGCTTGTCCTTGATATAGTTAACGAAGATGTTCAACCATATCATAAGCAGACATCAACTTGTGTTGCTTCTGAAGCTCAGAGTTCATGGTCGTGAGCATGAGGCATGACACATCTAATACATCATCCTGATGCTTCTTATAAGCATCTCGGTCGGCTCGCGTGGCAGTGGCAGGAGATGCCTCCGGAATGAGCTTCTCCAGGACGTACAATTTTTTTTCTTGTGTGAGAACAATTCTCATATTCCTGTACCAGTCCAAGAAATTAGTTCCATTGAGCTTGTCCTTGTCAAGGACAGAACGTAGGGAGAAGGTGTTCGTGTTTGTCGACATGACAATCTACAACAGAAATAATGCAGAAAATAAATATCATATTCCATTTATCATTTAATTAGGCCTTTAACTAAATGATGCTCCCACTGTCTCGTGGGACAAGATCCACATCATACTATGACTTGAATTAGCTTTGGCTAAATCGTCCAAGACTTAGTATGATCAGTAGATAACGAATTATCAATTACATCTTTATGCAACTCTTGCTTATAGGATCAAGATCCTCATTTATAAGAAAACTTGGGTTAGCTTTGGCTAAATCACCCAAGATTTAGTATAAATGTGATTTGTATCCTATCTTCCAACCGTTGGAAAATGCCTATGGTTATACCCGATCAAATTGAGTTAACTAGTTATACTCAATTTAATTGAGTTTGTACTCACCCAAGCTTTGATAGGCGGGACCAAGATTGTCCCTCCGCACCCTACCAAGATAATAAGCGTTGCTCTGCTTTGGCAGATTCAACAACAACAAATGATCGAGGTAGTGATGGGTATCAAAACTTGGTAGGCATCTCGAGTTGACTTGATTAAGATCTAATCTAATCGTTAATGTGTATCATATACGCATCAAGGCACTAATTACCCTACACTAGCATGCATCACATACACACAAGCAAATATATCAAGATATATACATATATTGTGATGAGGTCATGGCCCTACTACGATCTTCTCAAGCCAATGAGAAGATCAGACGGTCAACCTAGGATCAACGGCTTCTTCAAGAACCTCCTTTGACCGACATGTGTTGACAGCACCCTCCTCGTAACTCCTTCTTGAGTGGATCTTCCACCGCCTCATTTTGTACATTAAAAATATGAAACTCGAGTTACATTCGAGTCTAAAATCTAATTACAACAGGAATATAAATAAAGGAGTCACGACGCGCAGGTCGCAAATCACATACAACACGCACAACACAAAAATGGCGCGCAGGCCATATTATGAATTACAACATAATTTTTGTCCAATCAAATTGGGGTTTTTGGGCCATGATCATCACAATATCATACATAATTTTAAATTATATATTTTACATAATTTTCTATAATTTTACTACTATTTTTATGAATTTTATGAGTTACAACTTCCCGGCGGTCCCGATTAGCGATTTTCGGGCGCGATCGCAGGACAATGCCCCTTGCGGGGTTAGGGGCAGCGCCCCTACTCGCGAAATGAATTTTACGAGTGTCCCATCTTGATCTAACAACGCCTTAAGCCGCTGTTCCAAAACAATTTGGGCGAGACATTGCCGTTTCGAAAGGTTTTTCTCAGTAGTTGAAACCTACAAGCGTCCAAACACTTATTGCTTCGCCTCTACGAGAAAAATACTCACAAAATCCATAAAAATAGTAAACTTACAGAAACTTACAGATATGAAATCTTTTCATAAAAATAAAATACAAACAAGTACATGTTTCGCACGTGGCTCTGATACCACTGTTAGCAATTCGAGCCGCAAAAATAACTTTTTGCGTTGCGGAAACCCCGAAGCTAGCCACGGATACGTGCGAAGATATATTTAAAATTAAATCATATACATGTTTCTACACTAGATCTACCTTAGATCTACATGAAAAGAGAGTATACCTTTGTAGCGAAGCCCTTCTCTTATCCTGCTCGTCCAAGAGTTGCCGGATCTCGTAGGGTGTCAAGTGTACACCCCTCTATATGTATCCACACGGACAAAAGGTGGAGAAAAACCACTTAGAGTGTGCTAGCACTCTTGGTGGTCACGACAATGGAGGAAGAGAGGGAGAAGAGAGTGTAGAGAGGAAGAAGATGATGGATTGAATGAGCACACAATTGCATAACCCCCCCCCCCCCCCCCATCAAGTGGTCGGCCACTTATTGTTTTAAACCTCCATGTAATACCAAGAGTCATGGCTCTTGGTCTTCCTCATGAGGTGGCACACAATGATGTGGCCTTGATGATGTGGAACACCATCATTGGCCGGCAAATGCCAAGTCACAAATGAGGTAGCATTTGGTCAAGTCAAACTTGACCCTTCATCTTCCTTCTCAAGTTAAGTCAAACTTGACTCATTTATCTCCCATGGTTAATCAAATCTAACCATTGATTCAAGTCAATTTGATTTAATGAATCTCTATTCATTGAATTAAATTGATTCAATGAGTCATAATCTAAATTAGACTCATTCAACACATGAATCAAATTGAGTCTAACTCAATTAGTCTAATTTGGATTACTCTTAATCCAATTTGGTTCATCATATGAACCTAATCCTCTTGGTCCATCATATGAATCTATTCTCCATCTAATTACCCTTTGTGTGTGACCCTATAGGTTCTTGTAATATTGGTAATGCTCCTAAACCTATTTAGAAGCATAAGTAATGAGCGGTATCTAGCAACACATCATTACTACCCAAGTTACAAGAATGTTGAGATCCAACATCACCTTTGTGACTATTAATTATGACTCTGACAATATGTGATAATGTCCTTCTATCCTTGACATCTAAATTGATCAAATGAGGCATAGACTGTGTCATCCTCT
This sequence comes from Zingiber officinale, assembly GCF_018446385.1. Lineage (NCBI taxonomy): Eukaryota > Viridiplantae > Streptophyta > Magnoliopsida > Zingiberales > Zingiberaceae > Zingiber > Zingiber officinale. The sequence goes on along the minus strand of NC_056001.1, from coordinate 102,257,405 downwards.
AATCAATTTATATCTTGAACTCCAAGTAGACTCACTCTAAACAATTGAGCTCAATATCTCATATTGACTCATTTGGGCATGACCATGCACTTAGTGGTGTCACTCTATCAAGAATCATGATGTCTCTCCCGTCATATAGGAGGGATAGATCCCATCTACATTACTCACATCCCTCCGCATAATTTGTTACATACCCAGTAATCGCCTTTACAGTCCACCCAGTTACGGGTGACGTTTGACGAAGCCAAAGTATGCAACTCCTTATGTAGGGAACCATGGTGACTTCAGGTCCAAGGACTGATAGTCATACTAATAGTCACATGAGAAAGTATATGACACTCATATAACGATCCATGATACTTTCTCATGGCGGGTCATTCAGTATACATTTTCCAATGCATACCCATGTGTCAACTGGATATCTCTATATCCATGACTTGTGAGATCAAGTCATCGAGTTGATCTACATGCTAGTCTCATTGCATTAACATTGTCCCTGAATGTTAATACTTGACTAGGAATGATTAAGAGTAGTGTTCTCTATATCATCTCACTATCAATTCAACCAATCGATTGATATAGATAAGAACATTCTACTCAAGGATGCTATTATACTTAGTTATTTGGCACCAATACAAATAAGTGTAATAACCATAAAGAAATGTCTTTATAAATATATAGGAATATGATACATTGAGTCCATACAATAATCATCATATGATTGGATCTAGGGCTTTAACTAACAGTTCAACAGTTTTTTTTCATCGCACACTGTTCTTCTGAGGAAAAAGGACTTGACTTGAGCGTCGGAGGGTCTGCGCCGAGGACTTTTTTCCTAGTTTCTAGTCTCTAACATTCTAGGTGCTTGTCTGAGTGTGTCAGAGTTCGCTTGCCACCAAATCTCGTACTATAGATCAGGAAGTTCTACGTAGGGGTTAGCTTTTCGAACGTGTATACGCTGGGTGCATCAAAGTCGCCTCTCTGTCAACACCAACACCATCTCCGCTGGCCTTCGTCTAACACAGATTCCGGACAGGATTAATTTGGCCCCGTCTATGGGAATCTCCTTCATCTGTTCTAGAACGTGACGATGGAGGACACTGGCAAGATCAACGTCACCATGATAGCCAGAGAGTACGAACTGTTCAAGGAAGCCAAGAGGCAAGTGGCTTCTGAAAGACATACCACCGCTTCACAACCACATAAGATGCCTACAGTTTCAAAGGACCAGACCAACACTTCATATAGGGGGTCTAAGAGAAAACAGCCTGAGGATTTCCCCCGAGCTTTCTATCGCGACCCTTACCCAGAGTATTACAACAAGAAAGAACAACACCAGGCCTCTACGGTCGAGAGTTCCCTACCTAGAGATTCGAAGAAGAGGAAGGCCATAGTTGTCAGGGAGTTGCCCGAGGAGTTGCAAGTACCCTTCTCTTTGAGGGTGCTCAAGGAAAAATTGCCGAAGGGGTATAAGCCCCCAGCCATTGGAGAATATGATGGCAGCAAAGATCTAGAAGATCACCTTCGTAAACTTCAGAACATTGCGCTGTTACATCAGTACAATGATGCCATCAAGTGCCAGGTGTTTTTAAACACTCTGTCTGGCCATCATCGACAATAGCCGCGTGGCCAGGGTTTTCGTTGACATTGGAAGCTCTGTCAACGTGTTGTTCAAAAATGTATTCGAGAGCATGCAGATTGAGGCCAGTAAGCTCCAGTCTGTAGCCACCTTGTACGGGTTCACAAGCAATGAAGTATAACCAATGAGTCAAATTAAGATAGTCATATCTTTGGGTAGCGAACCATTGGTGAGGACATGAAGGAGCACTTTCATCGTAGTGGATTCTCCATCCTTCTACAACGTCATCTTAGGGAGACCCTCCCTACACGAATTTCGAGTGACAGTCTCCACCTTTCATCAGAAGATAAAATTCCTTGTGAGAGACCAAGTCGGGGAGGTCAAAGGCGAACAGCTGGTCTCCCACAGGTGTTATGTCGACATGGTGAAGGTTGAGGCCAGCAAACCTCACAGAACCCAGGATGGAAGAATCCATGTCATCCAAGAGGAGCCTCTACCTATAGCCAAAGAACTCATTTCCTAAGAGGAGGTGCAGCTCTATCCTGATCATCTGGAGAGCATCACTCGCATATCAAGTGACCTACCGATCGAAATTAAGACGAATCTGGTCGAATGTCTGACACGCAATAGGGATGTCTTTGCCTAGTCCCCCAAGGAGCTACCGGGAGTCAAGCCCGAGGTAGCTGAGCACAAGCTGCATCTCCTACCTGATTCTCGGCCGGTCAAGCAGAAGAAGCAAAACTTCTCGGTTGAGCAAAATAAGATCATCCAAGC